>NW_026652284.1:13904886-14187060 GCF_009828535.3 Hylobates moloch
TCGTTGGTTTCAAAGAACATCTTTATTTCTGCCTTCATTTCATTATGTACCCAATAGTCATTCAGGAGCAGGTTGTTCAGTTTCCATGTAGTTGAGCGGTTTTGAGTGAGTTTCTTAATCCTGAGTTCTAGTTTGATTGCACTGTGGTCTGAGAGACAGTTTGTTATAATTTCTGTTCTTTTACATTTGCTGAGGAGAGCTTTACTTCCAACTATGTGGTCAATTTTGGAATAGGTGTGGTGTGGTGCTGAAAAAAATGTATATTCTGTTGACTTGGGGTGGAGAGTTCTGTAGATGTCTATTAGGTCCACTTTATGTAGAGCTGAGTTCAATTCCTGGATATCCTTGTTAACTTTCTGTCTCGTTGATCTGTCTAATGCTGACAGTGGGGTGTTAAAATCTCCCATTATTATTGTGTGGGAGTTTAAGTCCCTTTGTAGGTCACTGAGGACTTGCTTTATGAATCTGGGTGCTCCTGTGTTGGGTGCATATATATTTAGGATAGTTAGCTCTTCTTGTTGAATTGATCCCTTTACCATTATGTAATGGCCTTCTTTGTCTCTTTTGATCTTTGTTGGTTTAAAGTCTATTTTATCAGAGACTAGGATTGCAACCCCTGCCTTTTTTTGTTTTCCAGTTGCTTGATAGATCTTCCTCCATCCCTTTATTTTGAGTCTATGTGTGTCTCTGCACGTGAGATGGGTTTCCTGAATACAGCACACTGATGGGTCCTGACTCCTTATCCAGTTTGCCAGTCTGTGTCTTTTGATTGGAGCATTTAGCCCATTTACATTTAATGTTAATATTGTTATGTGTGAATCTGATCCTGTCATTATGATGTTAGTTGGTTATTTTGCTCGTTAGTTGCTATAGTTTCTTCCTAGCCTCGATGGTCTTTACAATTTGGCATGTTTTTGCAGTGGCTGGTACCGGTTGTTCCTTTCCATGTTTAGTGCTTCCTTCAGGAGCTCTTTTAGGGCAGGCCTGGTGGTGACAAAATCACTCAGCGTTTGCTTGTCTGTAAAGTATTTTATTTCTCCTTCACTTATGAAGCTTAGTTTGGCGGGATAGGAAATCTGGGTTGAAAATTCTTTTCTTTAAGAATGTTGAATATCGGCCCCCACTCTCTTCTGGCTTGTAGGGTTTCTGCTGAGAGATCAGCTGTTAGTCTGATGGGCTTCCCTTTGTGGGTAACCTGACCTTTCTCTCTGGCTGCCCTTAACATTTTTTCCTTCATTTCAACTTTGGTGAATCTGACAATTATGTGTCTTGGAGTTGCCCTTCTCGAGGAGTATCTTTGTGGCGTTCTCTGTATTTCCTGAATCTGAATGCTGGCCTGCCTTGCTAGATTGGGGAAGTTCTCCTGGATAATATCTTGCAGAGTGTTTTCAAACTTGGTTCCATTCTCCCCATCATTTTCAGGTACACCAATCAGACGTAGGTTTGGTCTTTTCACATAGTCCCAAATTTCTTGGAGGCTTTGTTCATTTCTTTTTATTCTTTTTTCTCTAAACTTCCCTTCTCTCTTCATTTCATTCATTTCATCTTCCATCAGCGATACCCTTTCTTCCAGTTGATCGCATCTGCTACTGAGGCTTCTGCAATCTTCGCGTAGTTCTCGAAACTTGGCTTTCAGCTCCATCAGCTCCTTTAAGCCCTTCTCTCCATTGGTTATTCTAGTTATCCATCCTTCTAATTTTTTTTCAAAGTTTTTAACTTCTTTGCTATTGTTTTGAATTTCCTCTCGTAGCTCAGAGTAGTTTGATCGTCTGAAGCCTTCTTCTCTCAACTCATCAAAGTCATCCTCCATCCAGCTTTGTTCCGTTGCTGGTGAGGAACTGCGTTCCTTTGGAGGAGGAGAAGTGCTCTGTTTTTTAGAGTTTCCAGTTTTTCTGCTCTGTTTTTTCCCCATCTTTGTGGTTTTATCTACTTTTTGTCTTTGATGATGGTGATGTACAGATGGGCTTTTGGTGTTGAAGTCCTTTCTGTTTGTTAGTTTTCCTTCTACCAGACAGGACCCTCAGCTGCAGGTCTGTTGGAGTTTACTAGAGGTCCACTCCAGACCCTGTTTGGCTGGGTGTCAGCAGCGGTGGCTGCAGAACAGCGGATTTTCGTGAGACCACAAATTCAGCTGTCTGATAGTTCCTCTGAAAGTTTTGTCTCAGAGGAGCACCCAGTTGAATGAGGTGTCAGTCTGACCCTACTGGGGGGGTGCCTCCCAGTTAGGCTGCTCAGGGGTGAGGGACCCACTTTAGGAGGCAGTCTGTCCGTTCTCAGATCTCCAGCTGCGTGCTGGGAGAACCACTACTCTCTTCAAAGCTGTCAGTCAGACAGGGACATTTAAGTCTGTGGAGGTTCTTTGCTGAGTTTTTGTTTGTCTGTGCCCTGCCCCCAGAGGTGGAGCCTACAGAGGCAGGCAGGCCTCCTTGAGCTGTGGTGGGTTCCACCCAGTTCGAGCTTCCTGGCTGCTTTGTTTACCTAAGCAAGCCTGGGCAATGGCGGGCGCCCCTCCCCCAGCCTCGCTGCCGCCTTGCAGCTTGATCTCAGACTGCTGTGCTAGCAATCAGCGAGACTCCGTGGGCATAGGACCCTCCGAGCCAGGTGCGGGACACAATCTCCTAGTGTGCCGTTTTCCAGGCCCGTTGGAAAAGCGCAGTATTAGGATGGGACTGACCCGATATTCCAGGTGCCGTCTGTTTCCCCTTTCTTTGACTAGGAAAGGGAACTCCCTGACCCCTTGCGCTTCCCGAGTGAGGCAATGCCTCGCCCTGCTTCGGCTCGCGCACAGTGCGCTTCACCGACTGTCCTGCACCCGCTGTTAGGCACTCCCTAGTGAGATGAAACCAGTACCTCAAGCAGAAATGCAGAAATCATCCGTCTTCTGTGTCGCTGGGGCTGGGAGCTGGAGACCGGAGCTGTTCCTATTCAGCCATCTTGGCTCCACCCCCCCTTTTTTTTTTTTTTTTTTTGAGATAGAGTCTCACTCTTGTTGCCCAGGCTGGAGTGCAATGATGCGATCTCAGCCCACTGCAACCTCCACCTCCCAGGATCAAATGATTCTCCTGTCTCAGCCTCCTGAGTAGCTGGGATTACACGCGCATGCCACCACACCTGGCTCAATTTTGCATTTTTAGTAGAGACATGGTTTCACCATGTTGGCTAGGCTGGTCTCAAACTCCCAAACTCAGGTGATCCCACCCACCTCGGCCTCCCAAAGAGCTGAGACTACAGGCATGAGCCGCGCCTGGCGTGGTCTCAAGCTCCTGAACTCAGATGATCACCCTGCCTCGGCCTCCCAAAGTGCTGGGATTACAGGCATGAGCCACCACGCCCAGCCTTGAGAATGCATTTGTTTTAAGCCCTCAGATTGTGGCAATGTGTTACGGAAGCCACAGGAAACTGACACAAGTGGCTTCCCACTTCTCTGCAGGGAAACCCAGGCTCCTCTGCACAAGGCCCCTCCCTGGCCTTCACTTCTAGAAAACACTGAGCTCTTTGCTGCCTCAGGGCCTTTGCACTTGCCCTTCCCTCTGCCGGAACATTCTTCCTCTCTTGGCGTATGTGGCGGCTTCTCCATCCTTCAGGCCTCACAGAGGTCTTCGCAGACCACGCCACCTGCAGCCCAGGATTCCCTGTTTGTTTACTTCTCAGCACTGACCTCAGTGTGTATTTAAATAATTGCATTTAAATAATAATTAAACATGTGTCATGTGCTTCTCTGTCATCCTTGCTCCAACATAGTATCCATGGGAATAAAGATCTTATCTGTCTGGCCGGGCGTGGTGGCTCACGCCTGTAATCCCAGCACTTTGGGAGGCCGAGGCGGGCAGATGACTTGAGGTCAGGAGTTCAAGACCAGCCTGGCCAATATGGTGAAACTCCGTCTCTACTAAAAATAAAAAAATTATCTGGACATAGTGGCTCACGCTGTAATCCCAGCTAATCGGGAGGCGGAGGCAGGAGAATCGCTTGAACCTGGGAGGCGGAGGTTGCAGTCAGCTGAGATTTCACCACTGCACTCCAGCCTGGGCAACAAGAGCGAAACTCCATCTCAAAAAAAAAAAAAAAACGCTTAGAATTCTGGGGGATACCCCCATGTCACCCCTATAAACCATTCTCATAAGCCTGCCTCTGGGATGTGATCATTAGAGCAAAAACTGGCTACTCCTAGGAGTAGTGAGTTCTCCATTCATGGAGGTGTGTAAATTTTCACATACACTAACTTATTGATCTTTCCCATTTCCAAGAACCCTATGGAGTCTTTAGGGTTCTCCCCTCTGATCTCCCTGGCTTCCTCCCAGCCTGCAAACTCCCTTTTCTCCCCCTCCACTTTTCTGGGCCACCCTTTCAGCTTTTTTTCAATAAGACAAATCAAAGTATCTCAGATGTCTAAAGTGTGTACGTCTGCTCACACATATAATTTTACTATGAGATAGTTTATCAGTCCTGAATGTACATTTAGTGACAAGCTTGGCTAATCTTTCATCTAATTACACTCATTAACATTTAAATGTATAATCATTAATATATCTGGGAATGGCGGTCTAAATATTTTATAGAGGTCTTAATTACAGTAGATTTCCAGTCTTGCCATAAAACTCTCGCACCCCTCCAATTAACGGGATGGCGTCAGGTAGCTCCAGGGCCCTGGCTGGGGGTTGGTGGTGTCCAGGGTCTCTTACTTTCTGGTTACACCATAGAAGCAGCCACTGTCAGTGGGAGAAGACAAAAAAATTGTTCTTTTTTTTTTTTTTGCTGCCACACCTCTGTCTGCAGCCGTCATAGGGTCCCCTGGAAGAGGGAAAAATCAAAGACAGGATCACAAAAATTGAAAATAATAATTATTGCTGCAGAGGCTTTAGGGAGTTGATTTAAAAAAAACAAAACACTCCTTTCTTCCTCTACTAAATTAGGAAGTAGTTGTGGGGGGTCTCACAGAAGTCAGACAAGCAAAGATCACAGTGTTTTGTGACTGAAAGGGGGTCTGAGATCATGGCTGGGATCCTGGGCCACGGTGTCTGGTTGACGCTGAATGCCAGAAGTAGACAGACTTACCCACCTGGACTGGCACAGGCGGGCAGCCGCAGCCCCCCAGCAGCTGCCCTCCCCTCCCATCAACAGCTGTCTTCACACCTTTGAAATCTCTGTGGATTCTAAAGCTCATCTTCAGATATCGTTTCCATTTGTGAGGTTGCTGGGTTGTTACTGTGCCCATTTCACAGAGTTAAACACTGAGGCTCTGAGAAGTTGCTGGTTGTCCTGAAGGCACATGGCGGGCGGGAGGCTGAGCAGGACCTGAATCCTGCTGTGAGTCCCAGCCAGACTGAGACTCATCTTATCCCAGCAGCCATACTGGGTCCATAAGAGGAACTGGCATGTACCTCCACACCTTCCGGGGACAACTGGGGCCTGTGGCCTCCAGGGTGATGAAAGGCCTTGCAGGGTGAGACCACCAGGCTCCACTGCTCCCCACTGCACCCCCATTCCATGCCCAGGTCCAGCATCCGCCCCAGCCTGGCTGCACCTGGGACTGCCTACCTGGATATGATTAAGAGCAGGGGGCTCAGAACCAGACCCACCCAGCCTGAACCTGGCTGTGCCTCTTACCAGCTGGGTCAGTGTAATCTACCTTTGCCTCAGTTTCTTCATTTGGTTGTTTGTTTGTTTGAGACAGAGTCTTGCTCTGTTGCCCAGGCTGGAGTGCGGTGGTGCAATCTCGGCTCACTGCAACCTGTGCCCCCCCAGTTCAAGCAATTCTTGTGCCTCGGCCTCCCTAGTATCTGGGATTACAAGCGCCCGCCACCATGACGGCTAACTTTTGTATTTTTAGTAGAGACAGGGTTTCGCCATGTTGGCCAGGCTGGTCTCGAGCTCCTGACCTCAAGTGATCCACCTGCCTCGGCCTCCCGAAGCGCTGGGATTACAAGCGGGAGCCACCAAGCCCGGCCAGTTTCTTCATTCGTAAACTGGGGAGAATGATGTCATTACCTCTCAGGACTGCTTCGAGGAAAATTTGAATGAAAACATACAAGGTGTAGAATAATACCCACCCCATAGGAATCACTCAGTAAATGCTGACTACGGCTGTTACTATCGTGATTCTTATCATCGGTTATCATTGCCATTGTCATTATTAGTGCTGGGGAAGCCACCGCCTTTCATCATGCCAAGCACTGCCTGGCACCTCCGTGAATGTCCTCCCCCTTAACTAACCACAGTCACACACGGACAGTGTCGTCGTGGCCTGTGCAGGACTGAGCTGGACTTGAACCCAGGACCAACCCCACAGCTCATCTTCCTTCCCCAGCGCCAGGGGCCCTGGGGACTCACAGTGGGGACAGTGCCCACCTTGCCCACACCTGGAGCTGCCCTGCCTCACTGCTACCCCAGACGGGTGTCTACTGACGTCATGGGGACCCACAGCCCTCCAGGTGATACAAGCTGGGTTACCACATTCCCCACACACTAGTCACTGTTTCGAGGGCATTGCATATATAAAACCAGTGCTATGAGGTGGATGCTGTTTCTAAAAGCTTTTAATTAAAGGATCACATGATACTCACATAATACACGAATCTCAAGCTTATATCTTGGAGAATTTTTACAAACTGAATATACTGTGTGACCAGCACCCAGATCAAGAATAGGACCTCATTCGCTTCCCAGAAGCCCTCCTGTGCGCCCTTCTTGCCACTATCCCCCTCCAAAGGTAGCCTGTCGCTGACTTCTAGACACGGAGATTAATTCTGCCCTTCTTGCGTCGTCTCTTCTTAGCACTGTTTACAGTATATACTCATCTGTGTCTGGCTCCAGAAGCGCGACACTCGGTCCGTGTGGCTGTTCTGCATCATGTGTCGCCGTCATTCATTCATTCTCACCAGGTCGAGCCATCCACCGTGTGAAGGGATCACAGTGGCTGTGGCCATTCTCCTGATCAAGGGTGTCTGGGGAGTTTCTAGTTTGGAGCTTTTACAAATAGGGCCACTGTGAACTTTTCCGTGCAGGTGAACGCACAGATGCAGGCCTTTCAGACATATAACCAGGTAGGAACTATTTTCATTCCTTTTACAGATGGCAAAAATGCTGGCATGATGTGACTTGCCCCAGGTCTCCCCACATCACTCTAGGGAGTGGCATAGCTGGATCTGAACCCAGATTGTCTGGCTCCGGGTTCTCACTCATGAGCTCTGCTCTCTGCAGCCTCTCTCCTCTCTTGTAAACTTTTCTGGGAAAAGGCTGCTGCCTGCATCTGCCTTCAACAGCCCTGCTGTGTCTCTGTTGCGCGGCACTAGGCATCCAGGGCAGCTTCCTGATGGACAGTCTTGAGTAGGACACCAAAGCCCAGAGAGGGTGCCTGAGTTCCCAAGGCCACACAGCATGCTGGTTTGCACCCCAGTGTCCTGCCTCCCTGTCCACCGGCCATTCCCTGCTCCATGCTGCCTCTTCTTCCTTTCTCAAGACCGAGCCCAAGCCGTTATCTTGCCTGCAAATGACCTCACACAAGCCTTTAAAAATAGTCCTCGTTGTGTGGGGCATGGGGCCTGAGGCTGATATTGCGTTTCCAGAAATCTCCATTTCCCCCTCCCGCTTCAACCTAGGGAATGTCCGTGTTCCGGGCCCATTTCCTGCCACTATTTTTAGTGGTGATTAGGAGGAAGGAGGACATTTCCTGGACTCCCCTTCAGAGGCTGGAAAACAAACACCACCCCCTCCCAGTCCCGGCCCCTCCCATTTCCCTCCTGCTGGTATACCTTGGCCTCCTCTCTCCCTTGGGGAGGAGCAGGCAGTGGGGGCCTGCTTCCCGGGGCCCTCCACCCTCCACCCTCCACCCTCCTGGCTTCCAGGTGACCTCTGAGCTCTTCCAGGGACAGTCCTGAGCCGGGGTGGTGGCAGTGACAGTGTTCTCTGGGTGCAGTTAGCACCCTGAAGCCTGCAGCGGGCCCCCGTGGCTCCCTGCGGTCCCTCTTATGACAGACACTCTGTCTGCAGGTTTCGGTCCCCTCCCCGGGACTGGCCTAGCCCTTTCCAGCCCTTTCCTATTGGAAGCCCTGGCTCCTGGCATCTGTATGAGTTCATTTTCATGCTGCTGATAAAGACATACCCGAGACTAGGAAATTTACAAAGAAAAAGAGGTTGGGGAGGCCTCATAATCATGGCGGAAGGCAAAAGGCACTTCTTACATGGTGGCAGCAAGAGAGAGAATGAGAGCCGAGGGAAAACTATCAGATCTCGTGAGACTTATTCACTGCCATGAGAACAGCATGGGGAAAACTGCCCCCAGGATTCAATTATCTCCTACCGTGTCCCTCCCACAACACATGGGAGTTAGGGGAGCTACAATTCAAAATGAGATTTGGGTGGGGACACAGCCAAACCATATCAGCATCCATGCCTGCGGCAGAGGCTCTCCAGGTGGCCAGGATGGGCCGTGCACCCCTCTCCCTCCCATCACTTCCCTGCCCTGGCTCCAAACAGGTCTATCCAGTGGTCTTGCAGCTCTGCTGAGAACCACCCCCGCACCCCACCCCAGGGTGCTGCTTCCTTCTCAAGAGTCTGCCCAGCCCAGCCTGAGACTCTCTGGCTGTTACGCGGTCACTCTGCATGGTTAACCGGAGTTTTGCAGTTGGGGAGATTTTGCTCTTATTCAGTACGCATTATTCAATACTATTATCCCCATTTCACACGTGAGGCAAAAGGCACTTACCCAAGGTCACAGCAAGCGAATGGTAGGGCCAGGCTGAGAGTCCAGGCCTCTGTCTGTAGAGCCTGGTCCTTCAGCCATGGATGGACCCAAATCTCTCCTGCTCCCTCTTCCATGGACACTCACTCAGGTCGGCAGTCAGCACCCAGCTGAGCCCACAGACATGGCTGGACTTGTGATCAGTTGCCAATGTGGAAACATTGGGAGACATTTGAAGTATGGAAAGTAGCCATCACCTGGAGTTGGGAATTTTCTCAAAAATTTGGGAGACTTGGCATGACTGGGCCCCATTCGGTCAGTCACCCCCTCTAGGTGGGGTGGGTGTTCTAGGTCCCCACTCATGCACCTGTCTGACTCATGATCCCTGGTAGGCTCTGTGCACAGCTGCGGGTTCTACCTGGACGGTCCTGGGTCCCTCAGCTGGAGAACCAGGGAAGAGGCAGATTAGGATATTTAGAAATGTTGAGCACTGAGCCTCTGACAGCCTGCTTAAGCCCCCAGGTTGCCTGTTAACCCTTTCCTTTACCTGCCAGGGGCTGTGCTGAATGCTAGCTCCTAGAAATAGCTGAGGCCCAGGCCCTGCCTTCAGGTGGCCTCTAGGCTAGTCTTAGGGGTGGGTAGGTCCTGAGCTGGGGGTCTGGTTTCCAGGCTGCTGGTGCGGATTCCTGTAGGGCTGGGTAGTGGATGGGCAGGGCCATGATCACTCTTGGCATGAGCTGTGGGCTTAGAAATCCAGGAACAAGCTGCATTGAATTCTCAGCAGGTTATGGGGTAGGGGAGTCTTCAGGGGAAAGGAGGAGGTGCTTGCTTCAGTGACCATTCCCCACAATAAACACAGAATACACAGTGTTAAGTTGGTGGCCAGTTCAAAGGAGAACAAAGAACAGGGAAGGGTGTCCAGGGAAGAGGCTGCTAAGAAAGGCATGTTTGAATAAAGAGGAGATGGGAGGAAGTGAGACACGTGGGTAGGAGGGGGAAGGAAGGAGGGCCTTCCAGGCAGAGGGAACAGCTCACGCACAGGTCCTGAGGAAGGAGGCCAGTGCATGGACAGCCAGGAGGCCAGGGCAGCCTCCCCGGAATGTGAGCTGGGGGAGGATGGGTACGGGACCTTGGGACAGATCTTGGGGGGACCCTTGTAGACCATTGGAAGGACTTTGTGCTCCCCCTTGAGGGGGACAGGAGTTGTGGGAGAGAAGCAGAGAATTGACATGGTCTGAGCTGCCTTTTAAGGGGACCGCTCCATGGCAGGGTTGACGTCTACTGAAGGCTTGGAAAACCAGGCATTAGGAGGCTACTGTGTGACCCAGATATGGGGGTGGGGGTGGTGACACAGCCCGGGTGGGTGAGCAGGGTGGTGACTGAGGAGTGATAAGAAGGGGCCGGGTCCTGTTGCCATGTTGAAGGCAGAGCTGGCGTGGTCGGCTGATTAATTGGGGGTGGAGTATGAGAAAAGTGTGTGGGGGTGGGTGGTCAAGGAAGATTCCAGAGGCTGAGGCCAGAGCAACAGGAAGGCTAAGGCCATTGTGAACTGAGTTTGAGGGGACTGAGAAGGGCAGGCTCTTGGGGACTGGTCAGGGACTGTCTTGGATGTGTTTTGTTTGAGTTGCTTTTGGAGATTCAAGCAGAGGTATGGACACTCTGGGCTCTGGGTCTGGAGTTCAGGGATGAGGTCCAGGCTGGAGCCTGTGGTTGGACTGAAGCCACCAATGCCCAGAGGTCAGAAGGGAACAGAGTCCAAAACGGAGCAGGCAGAAATGAGAGGAAACCAGGAACACGGGCCCTGGAGGCCAACTGAAGACTTGCCATCGCCTGCTGAAGGCAGAGCTCATCAGGTGGAGACTGTGGGTTCACACTCTGAGGTCGTTGGTGACCGGCATGGAAAAGCCAGAGCTGGTCCCAGAGAGGATAGTGGGAGGGAAATGGAGACGGTGATGTGGTCAACCCTTTTGAACATTTTTGTTCCAAAAGGAAGAAGAGAAATGGAATGCAAGCTGGAGAGGGACATGGGATCAAATGAAGGTTTGCTGTGAAAGATGTGAGAGAGAATTGCATATTCCAATGATGCTGAGAAAAATTCGATAGAGGGCACATGCCAAGTGCAAAGAACTCAGATGGTCCGAGGAGCCTCTTGTAGCAAAGGGGAGGCCTCAGTTTCCAGCAGAGGAAAGGCACAGCAGCAGCCAGGCTAATAGCGGGAGAGCCTGGTAGGAGAAGTGACCCTCGCACTCCTGGACCTGGGGTCTCACCTCTGTGGGAAGCACAATGTCTGGGGTCTTTCCCCAGCCATGGGCCCATTAAAATTTGAGCACTCTGGATTAGCAGAAACTTTGGTCCACTTGAGTCTTCTCATTCCTGGCTGGGATGTGGACACAGTTCACCAAGCCCAAGGCAGCTTAATCAGAACTTCAGCCATGCGGTGGCCAGCTCCGAGATCACCAGGACTGACGCTCAGGGTTCTGTCAGGAGGCACAGGGAAATTAGCATGGCCTGTCCCTCCCAGGGAGGGCAAGAGGAGATAGGCAAAGAAAAACAAGATGTCCTCTGCCTTCATGGCACAGGATCCTGCTGTCCCTGGGGCTGTCCACCTAATTCAGTCATTCATTTGAAAGTCACTATTTCCTGAGCACTTACTATGTGCCAGGCACTGCTATAGTTGTGGAGGATACAGCAGTGAACAGGACGGACCAGGTCCCTGCCCTCCAGGGACTTATATCACAGGTTGGGAGTGGACATGAAAATAAGTAAATTCATTAATGCTTCACTTACCTTTGGCCCAGTTGAGGGAAATAAAGTCTGCTCTGTCACCCTTAAGCATGCTGTTTGGAGTTTATTTGCCACCATCTCACTGGTGTGAATAGACTCATTTTCTACCAGTTGAGAAAATTGGTTCTCGCTCTTTTGGTTAAGTAGAATTGCCCTTGGTTCCATGGAGTATGCTGGTAATTGGCACAGCACTGACCAGCATAGTTCTCAAACATGCCAGCCCTGATCAGGCACTACTGGCATCTGCCTCCCTGTCAGGGGCAGAGCTGGCAAATCTGCCGTTTCCCTCCTGTGCCATGGCAGACATCCCTAATCAACCCAGCTTCCTAGGGAGCATAGTTGATTAGTCAGGTCTTCCCTGGCGTGTTACTGGAAAATAAGCTATTCCAGATATTTGCCTTTGCTGCCCCAGGCAGGAGGTTGGCAAGGTCATGCTGACTAACTTTCCAGGGTGCACTTGGAGAGAGGGTCTGTGGCTCATCTGGAAAGATCATGGGCCTGAGCGACAAAGTTCGGGGGTCAAGTTCCAGGTCAGCCACTTGTTGGCTGTGCGAGCCGGTCGACCCACTTCACCTCGTGGTAAGAAGATAAAGGAAATTAACATCGTGAGGAGCAGACTGGGAGCAGTGGCTCAAGCCTGTAATCCCAGCACTTTGGGAGGCCAAGGCGGGCGGATCACTTGAGGTCAGGAGTTCAAGACCTGAGCACCACCTGATGTGACGAGAACCTGATTAACCTTTATAAAGCAGTTTAAACTTTAACCTCTTCCGAACTCACCTTACTCATCCCTGAAACGGGAAAAAAAAAAAACAAATAAACTGCTGTCCACCCATCCCAGGACCATAAATTTGTGGCCTTGAACTTGCTGCCCTCGACTGGCCCTTTCTTCTCCCTGACCTGGGTCTCTTCCCCGGGGCTCTTTACTTGGAAACCTGCCTATTGCTCAAGTCAGCCTGTGTTTTCTGGGGCCTCCTAGAGCCTGAGCTCAGGCCTGGGAGCCGTGGGGAGCTGGAAGACAGCAAGAGAGGCTAACACTGAGCACCTGCTGTATGCAGCTGAGCTCTGTCCTGGGTCCTGTCACATAGAGCCTTGCCAGGTAGAGATGATCATGCACAGCTTAACAGCTGGGGATAGGGAAGCTCAAAGAAGTTGCATGTGGGGTCTCAGGCCCCGCAGCTACTAAGGAGCAAGTGACAAAGGTGAAGTCTGTCGGGATTTCAGAAACTAAAAGGAAGCTCACAGAATCCAACACCCTCATTATGCTGGGGGAAAACCGAGGCTTAGAGAGGGGGAAGAAAGCAGCACCAGAACCTGGGACCCCCGCCCCCAACTCTGAAGCTGTCTTCTGAGGTTCTCGTCTCCCAAAATGCTCAAGGTCATCAGCACCCCACAGTCACTCAAGACCAGACAGCGTGTCCCTATGGGGCAGAAATGATTAAGCCCTCTGGATCCGTGGGTTCCACACCCATGAATTCAACTAACCAAGGATCGAAAATAATTTGAAAAAAAAAAATGGATAGTTGTGCCTGTACTGAATATATGCGCAAGACATATTTCTTATCATTTTTCTCTAAACAATACAGTGTAACAACTACTTACATAGCATCTACATTGTATAAGGTGTTATAGGTAATTTAGAGATGATTTACAGTACACGAGAGGATGTGTGTAGATAATTTGCAAATACTATGTTTGATCAGGGACTTGAGCACTGGTGAATTTTAGTAGTTGGGGGAGCTCCTGGAACCAATGCCACACAATACCAAGGGTTGCCTGTACTGTCACCTGCCGTCTACAGATGAGGAAACTGAGGCTTAATCAAACTTAGGCAGATTCCCAAGCCAGTGCTTCTTTTTTTTTTTTATTTTTTTTTATTTTTTGAGACGGAGTCTCGCTCTGTCGCCCAGGCTGAAGTGCAGTGGCACGATCTCGGCTCACTGCAAGCCCCGCCTCCCGGGTTCACGCCATTCCCCTGCCTCAGCCTCACGAGTAGCTGGGACTACAGGCGCCCGCCACCACGCCCAGCTACTTTTTTGTAATTTTAGTAGAGATGGTGTTTCACCGTGTTAGCCAGGATGGTCTCAATCTCCTGACCTCGTGATCCGACCTGCCCATTTTTTAAATGGCTTCCTGTTCTTTTTATTATTGAGTTGCAGGAGAGACTTGTATATTCCAGATAGAAGCCGCTTATCAGATATAGGATTTGCAAATATTTTCTCCCATTCTGTGGGTTGTCCTTTACTTTCTTGATGATGTCCTTTGAAACACAAACGTTTTTAATGTTGATGAAGTCCAATTTCTCTGTATTTTCTTTTGTTGCTCTACACTTTTGGTGTATGTCTTAGTGCATGTTTTTAACGTAATCCTTCTCCCCACGGAAGAAATGAGGCAGGAGGGGCTGTTGGGCTGGACTGAGTGGTTCCAGCGGGCTCAGGGTGGCCCTGGGGTTCCTTTTGACAGGGAACTGAGGACCTGTCTCCTTCCTGAGCCATGGGCCCCTGGAGCCCACCAGGCCTCAGTTCTTCGTCATTGAACACTCAGCCAGCTTAGGGCTGGGAAAGCAGTTTCAACAAGGACTTGCTCCCTGGTCAGATCGACACAGCTGAGAGGTGAGAATCGGGGCTCTCGACATAGGTGAGCCTGGCTTGGAATCCTGGGAAGGCCACCAAGTGGCAGGGGCACATGGGAGGGACACTTCGTCTTTCCGAGCCCTGTTTTCTCACCTGTTACAAAGGCGACAGCGGTGATGCCACTTCTCAGCACTCAGGCATCTGGAGGGGACAGCTGGGGTCTTGGGAACTAACTCTCTCCTTTATCCCCAGCCATGAAAGCTGACCGGAAGCGCTTAAAGGGCGAGAAGACAGACCTGGTGAGCCAGATGCAGCAGCTGTATGCCACACTGGAGAGCCGCGAGGAGCAGCTCCGAGACTTCATCCGCAACTACGAGCAGCACCGCAAGGTCAGCCGCCACCCTGCCCTCCCCTCCCCTCCCGACACACCAGCCCTGCCCTCCCCTCCCTTCCCCTCCCCTCCCGACACACCAGCCCTGCCCTCCCCTCCCCTCCCGACACACCAGCCCTGCCCTCCCCTTCCCTCCCGACACACCAGCTCCCACCTCCCCTGCTGGCTGGCCACCTTCACAGGGTCTGCCTCTTGAATCCCCAAACACAGATAGGGAGGTCTTTGATGTGTCCAGCCAGGCCTAGGCACCGAGATAAAACCGGCACAGCCCCCGGAGAGGGATCTCCATGTCTCCTGGGCAAACAGGACAGCGTGGACTCAGGAGTCCAGGGGGTTCAGATCCCTGCTCCTCGTGTGTGTACCCTCGCGGATCTCGCTTGACCTCTCAGAGCCTCAGTTTCCTCTCTGCAGAATGGTGATTGTGGTGGACCTTTCAAAGCTGCAATGAGGACTCTATGAGATGATGAATGCCGAGCACTCAGCCTGGTGCCTGGCACATAGTAGCATCATCAATAAGACGCATAGCTAACATTTACTAACGCCATAATAAAAGTGTGAAGAGAGAGCTGGGGAGCCTTAGTGAGACAGCAGGAAGTTCTGCCTATAGGGAGGGAGTCTTGGAAGGCTTCACAGAGGAAGTGGCATATGCATTGGGCTCTGTGGGGTGAATAGGAGTTTATGGGTCAGATAACTGAGGAATTTGTTTCACCATGTATCTCTCTGGTATCTGTGGTATGACATGCCAAAGAGGACACCAAAACTTAAAAAGGAGTCAGTCCCCTGCCAGGCACAGTGGCTCACGCCTGTAATCCCAGCACTTTGGGAGACCCAGGTGGGTGGAATGCTTGAGGACAAGAATTCGAGACCAGCCTGGCCAAAAGCCCATCTCTACTAAAAATACAAAAATTAGCCAGTCGTTGTGGTGCACACCTATAGTCCCAGCTACTCAGGAGGCTGAGGCACGGAATCACTGGAACCCAGAAGGTGGAGGTTGCAGTGAGCCAAGATCGCACCGCTGCACTCCAGCCTCGAGCTGAATGCACTTCCGGCCTCTGTTTTCTGCCCTGCGTAGGCACCTTGGTCACAGCCCTTGTCACAGGGTGTTCAGCTCGAGGCTGCTTTTTTGAACAGTGGGAAGCAGCAGGCCAGGTGAATGAGTCCTTCCCAGATGCTGCCTCTGAGCCGGAGTTAAGAGACCAGAGTGTTCCAGACTGGATTTGAATCTAGATGCTTTGTCCCCCCCACTCACTTTGGTCTTCACCAGTGATTCCTTACTGTCACCTCCCGGGCACCCACGTCACTTCCTTTCTATGATGAAAGGAGCCTCGAGAGTTCTCTGGGTCAGGCCACCACAGCCCGACAGGGATCTGGGACTTCTAGCTGCCCTCAGTGGCCGACTCGAAAGGAGGGCCCGGCTCCCCCTACCCTGCCTACCAGTCCCCCCACCCCCTCTGCCCTGCCTGCTCGGCCCAGCCCTCCCCTGCCCTGCCTGCCCAGCTCCCCCTGCCCTGCCCACCCAGCTCCCCCTCCCCTGCCTCCTTGGCCTGGCTCCCCTTCATATTAGATGAACTGAGCCTCCCCGTGCCTATCACAGGCAGATCGTTTGGCAGGAAGGGGACGACCCAGAAGCGAGGCAGAGGGAGGCAGGGGAGCCCACAGAGGCTGCTTTCTCAGACTCTGGCATGGGGAGCAGCTCGTGGGCCTGGGGTCTGCTCCTTAGGGTGAGGCTGTCTCAGCAGCATCACCTTTGGCCACCAGCAAGGGGGAAAGAGGCTAGGGGCTCAGAGTGACCTCCATGCAGAGGGAAGGGTAGGGGACCCCACTCTCCTGTCTGATGATGCAGGTACACATGTGTGCTCACAGGCGCGTGCTGTGGGAGTTACAGCATGTATTTCAAGAGCTTGCAGGCAGAGTTCTCAGAGCCTGGTGTGTGTCCATTCATTTAACACCCACACGGACACTGTGGGGCATATGGTTATCCTCCCATTTCACAGATGAGCCAACAGACACAGAGAGGGGAGATAACTCACCCACAGTCATGCAGCTGGTGATGGCAGGGCAGGGACTTATGGGACCTGGGTCCAGAGCCTACGTGCCTTCCCCCTATGCAGTGCGCCTCTTCCCCCAACCCCATCACCCCCTGGCACTCAGCACAGCATCTTCTGGTCGCCTCTGCTCCCTGCCTCCCCTTCTGTGTCCACCTCTCTCGTTTCTCCATCCTCAGCCCAAGGAGCTTGGTATTTTTTCAGTGGGCAAGGCAGGGAGAGCCTCTGCCTGACCAGCCCCATGCCCAGCAGCAGGGAAACCTGGTTACCTCTTTTTTATTGGGGATGGGACACAGTGGGGCCAGAGAACCAGCCCACAGCCTTCAGTGACGTGCTGGCCCTGGGGCAGAAGACAGGCTCCAAACTGACCTTCTACTTGTCCCCTGAGCCACCAGCTTCCTCCTCCTGGGACCAGGGTCGCGCAGGGCTTAAGAGCAGACAGATAGGTTAGCATCTCACCTCTGCACTCGCTATGGGGGTGGCTCGGGCAAACAGCTGACTCTCCCCGGTCTCAGCCTTCACATCTGTAAAGCAGGATGAAGATTGCAACTACTCACAGCCCAGCGCTGTCAGCCCTGACGTTCCCAGGGCATGGAAAGCAAGGGGGGGTAGGGGCATATGCCTGCTACCATTATTATTATCATTATCATTATCATTGTTATTGCTTTCGGGGATTCGGAGTCAGCCGTTTGATCATGAAAATTCCACAGTGGATTTCAAAGCCCCTCTGCCGGCCCCTCACCTGCCACTCTCTGGTGTTGGTCTCAATGGCAAACCTGGGGAAGGAAAGAAAGGCCCCGGGTGGGCAGGAGTGGAGCTGTGGCTGGTCCCACACAGACCCCAGTCGTAGATCTGCTTTCTGGGAATGGGGTGGAGAGGCCAGACCTGTGCAGAAAGGAACCCAGACAAGTCCTTCTGGGAGGGACGGAGGGTCTCAGAGGACCCAGGAATCAGGAGCTAGAAGAAAGAGCTCCCTGAGAACGCATGCCCTGAAGGAGGACAGATCAGGATTTAGAAAAAGCAGCCAGTTACAGTGGCTCACACCTGTAATCCCAGCACTCTGAGAAGCCAAGGTGGGAGGATCGCTTGAGCCCAGGAGTTCAAGACCAGCCTGGACAACAGAGTGAGACCTCCATCTCTACAAAAAATTTTAAAAATTAGCGGGGCAGAGTGGCACACGCCTGTGGTCTCAGCTGCTTGGGAGGCTGAAGCAGGAGGATTGCTTGAGCCAGGGAGGTTGAGGCGGCAGTGAGCCCAGATTGTGCCACTGCACTCCAGCCTGGGCAATAAATAGAATGAGACCATATCTCAAGAAAAGAAAAGAAAGAAAGAAAAAAAAAAGCAAGAGGGTGCTGAGCAGAGTCCAAGAGGATCCAAAAGATGGCGCTGTTACCAGGTAATCGTCCTGGCAAGGACTGTGGTGATGGCTGCCTTCAGAGGCCACCTCAGCAGGAGCTGGCATGAACATAGTATTACCTATAGCCAATGTTTATTGTGCACCTACTGTATACAGGCATGAAAATGGTATTACCAATACCAAACGTTTGTTGTGCACCTACTGTATACAGGCATGAATATGATATTACCAATAGCAGATGTTTATTGTGCACCTACTGTATACAGGCATGAACATGGTATTACCAATAGCAGACGTTTATTGTGCACCTACTGTATACAGGCATGAATGTGATATTACCAGTAGCAGATGTTTATTGTGCACCTACTGTGCACAGGCACTGCCCTCATCTCTTCACATTTGCTACTTTAATAGCAATCCTTCGAGGAGTGATTGTCCCTATTCCCCCCATTTAACAGGTGAAAACTGAGACTTAGGTAAAGTCTCAGGCCCAGGGCCACACGATTATGGAAAGGGGTAGAGGCAGGATGCAAACCCAGGAGGTCTAGTCCCAGAGCCCCAGCCCCAGAGCTCATAGGACTGGGCCTGGCCTGGGCCATCCTCCCCACACCACTCAGTACGTGTTCAGAGGAACAAAGGAATGATTCCCACTGTTTGCCGTTTTCTACAACCCAAGGCCAACCACAGAGAGGAGGTCACAGCTGTCCCCATGAACCATGGGTAGAGTGCTGGCTATTTCAGTGGCCAACCTAGCGTTTCATACCAATGCTTCTCTGTGTCTTTTCATGATATATCAAATTTGTTTTTTAAAATTGTTTGGGCAAAAATGATACATTTTCATGGGGTACATAGTGATGTTTGGATCCATGGAATGTATAGTTAACAGATTAGAGTAGTAATATATTCATCTCAAAGTGTTACATCCATCTCAAATTTGGCAATAAAATTCCCATGGAGAGCACAGGTTCCCTAGCCCACACAGCTGTGCCTGCTCAGTCTGCCATGGCCCACCCAACTTCTCCAGCAGACTCCTGTAGGACTTCACTGGAGCAGGCAGCAGGAAGGACCCCAGGCCCTGAGCTACTGGGAGTGGGGGGATGGCACAGGAACAAGGTTGCTGAGAAAGGAGGGGTCTTGGCCTGTCCAGAATGTGGCCGATGGCCGGGCATGGTGGCTCACGCCTGTAATCCTAGCACTTAGGGAGGCTGAGTCAGACAGATTACCTGAGGTCAGGAGTCCAACACCAGCCTGGCCAACATGACGAAAACCTGCCTCTACTAAAAATACAAAAATTATCCAGATGTGGCGGTGTGCACCTGTAGTCCCAGCTACTCCGGAGGCTGAGGCAGAATTGCTTAAACCCGGGATGCAGAGGTTGCAGTGAGCCGAGATTGCCCCACTACACTCCATCTTGGGTGACAGAACAAGACTCCGTCTCAAAAAAATTTTTTAAAAAGGAAACAAAAACAAACAAAAAACAGAACGTGGCAAAATTGCAACATCTCTGAAAGCTGTGCCAAATGCACTTTCCCTGTCACATGACTGCAGATGGAAGAGAAACAGGCCACTTTCATCTCACCACCGTCACCTCCCCAGCCAGACTTTTTTTGTTTTTTGGTTTTTGGTTTTTGGTTTTTTTTGAGATGGAGTTTCGCTCTGTTGCCCAGGCTGGAGTGCAGTGGCATGATCTCCACTCACTGCAACCTCTGCCTCCTGAGTTCAAGCGATTCTCATGCCTTGGCCTCTGGAGTAGCTGGGATTACAAGTGCATGCCACCACACCTGGCGAGTTTTTTATTTTTATTTTTTTAGTAGAGATGGGGTTTCACCATGTTGGCCAGGCTGGTCTCGAGCTCCTGACCTCAAGTGATCTGCCCTCCTCCACCTCCCAAAGTGCTGGGATTACAGGTATGAGCCACTGCACCCAGCCCCTAGCCAGACCTTCATGCCCCTGCAGCCCCCTTCCTCTCCCCTCTGTATTCCACTCCCCACGTTTTATTTATGTTTTTATTTACTTTTTTTTTTTGAGATGGAGTTTTGCTCTTGCTGCCCAGGCTGGAGTGCAATGGCGGGATCTCGGCTCACTGCAACCTCCGCCTCCCAGGTTCAAGCGATTCTCCTGCCTCAGCCTCCCGAGTAGCTGGGATTACAGGCATGTGCCACCATGCCTAGCTAACTTTGTATTTTTAGTAGAGGCAGGGCTTCTCCATGTTGGTCAGGCTGGTCTCGAACTCTCGACCTCAGGTGATCCATCCACCTCGGCCTCCCAAAGTGCTGGGACTACAGGCGTGAGCCACTGCGCCCGGCCACCCTCCCCTCTTATGTCCATGTGATCCCCAAGTGCTGGCAGCCCCAAAGAACCTCAGCTCCCAGGCCTGTCATCCAAGGCCCCACGAGGTCTGGCCAAATCCCACCCTCAGAAATTCCCACCACCCCCAACCCCCTTCCAGTTCCAGACCTCTCGGGGGTCTCCTTTCAGTTCCTTTCCTGCCGCAGGTACCAGCAGGGATTGAGGCCTCTACCACACTGTCTCTGGGCTAAGTTGTTTTACCTCTCTGGGCCTCAGTTTGCTCACCTGTGAAATAGGGATAATCATAGTCCCTGCCTCAGGGGTGGTTGTGAGGTTTAAATAATGCACCTAAAAGCCTTAGCACTGTACAGAAAGTTCTGTGACAGTTGCTGCTGAGCCCAGCTCTCCTGCTGCCGCAGAATATGACCCCAAGGAGGTGGGAGTCCAAAACTTGAAAGCACCTACAGGGCCTTCCCACCCGGCCTAGAGCCCTTGGTCTGTTCATGAATGGTAGTGTGAACCAGTGACTGCAATGAGACAAAAATGATCCTGAGGGTCCTAGTGGGGCTTCCTCCTAATTCAAGGACATTTTATAAGCAGCCTCTTGTACACCGGCGGGTTCTCAGGGACAACCCTTACCCCAGTGGTCAGCTCTACACTGTAGCAGAATTTTTCACTATAAGCTCCACGAGTGCAGGGATTTTTGTCTGGTTTATACCAGACAAATATCCACAAATATTGGTTGAATAACAGACCAGTATCAGCTTCGAATAAAGAAAACAGGTTAGAGAGGGCCTGGGGCTTCTTTCTTACATGGGTGGTCAGGGAAGGCTTCTCAGAGGAGGAGACAATTGAGGAGTGATCTGAGTGAGGAGAGCAGGTGCCTGCTGGGAGCCCAGTCCTGTGCAGAGCTCTCCAGGTGGATTCCCTCATACAGACCCACACAAACTCCCCAAAGTATATGTGGTGTTATCCCCTGGTTACAGATGGGGAAACTGAGGCAGGATGACTCACAGCAGTCATTGCAAAGCCAGGATTTGGCCCAGGTGCTCCCTCTGTCTCCAGAACCAAGGCCATAGCTACAGCTCTGACAGCCACAGAGAAAAGGCCAAGTTCTCCCTCAGCCTCCCTGTCTCTCACCATCTGGAAGTGAGGCCTTCAGAAACAGGTTTGGCAGACAAGGCAGGATGATGGCCTCTCTCCACGGTCCCAGGCCACACGGAGACCTTGGATTTGCTTTCGATTTGGTGAATGGGAAGATGGTGGCTGGGTGGATGGGTAGGGCTCCCCACTGGGACTGTCCTTTTCAAAAGGACGCCTGTTGTTCTGAAACTTTGCTCTTGCCAACAGAGGTCCCAGCCCCGATTCAGCTGTCTGTTCCTTCCCTGCTGGCTCTGCTCTGGGGACTGGCACAGCCAGGGCCTGGCCCTTCCCTGGACAATCACAGAAAACAGCTCATGCAGGAGGGCCAGCCTGGGGAGGGGCCTGGGGCAAGTGGCTGAGGACTGTGCCGCATTCAGGACACAACAGCTGTTTCTCTCACAGGCTGTGACCCTGTGGGGTGGTGGCCGGACCTTGTGGCAGTCCAGACAATTGGGGTCGTTGGTGTCTCCTTACTGTTGACCCTATTTCCCTGTGATGAACACAATTTACCAAACAGAACAAAGCCCCAGAACAACTATTGCACCCTAACTTCTGTCAGACTGTGTTAAGTATTTCCCGCACGTGAAGTCATTCAATCTTTAGAATGCTTTGAAACAAGTAGGATTGACCCCTGCCCCATTTTACATAAGGGGAACCCAGACTTGATGAGGTAGAATGACTTCCCCAAAGCAGTCATTTGCCAACTTACTCATTCATGCAGCAAAAAAAGGATTTAATGAGCGTCTACTGGGTTCGTCTCTGTTGCAGTCTTCCAGCTAGTTTGTGGCAGAGCTGGAGTTCGTGCCCACAGCTTTCCCATCAGAGCCAGAGCTCCTGGCCACATGTCATGGGGCCTCCCCACTTTTTTTTCCATCTAGGGGTTAGGCCCCCTCTAGGTGTCCCTGGGCCGGGAGGAGCCTGGCTGTAACACCCACGGTGCTGTCTCCCTCTCCCACCCACAGGAGAGTGAGGACGCGGTCAAAGCGCTGGCCAAGGAGAAGGACCTGCTGGAGCGTGAGAAGTGGGAGCTGCGGCGCCAGGCCAAGGAGGCCACAGACCACGCCACGGCCCTGCGCTCCCAGCTGGACCTCAAGGACAACCGGATGAAGGAGCTGGAGGCCGAGCTGGCCATGGTGAGAACCCTCCCCACCCAGGTGGGCCTGGCATCCACTAGCAGTGCCGCGCTGGGAGCCAGGACGTCTGGCATCGACTCACATCAGAGACCTAGGGTGGGGTGGGTGGGGCAGAGCAGAACACAAGCAGAGGGGCAGGGCCCGCCGCGGGAGGGGGCTTTCTGCAATGCGTCGTAAGTTTCCCTCCAAGACCACGCCCCCAGAGACTGGGCCAGCCTTTTATCCACCTGCCTTGGGCCCAGGGAGTGTGGAGACACTGGGAAACCACTCACTCTTCCACACACCCCAGCCTACTGTTAGGAAAAAAAAGGCCAGGTGCAGTGGCTCATGCCTGTAATCCCAGCAGTTTAGGAGGCCAGGGCGGGCAGATTGTTTTTGAGCCCAGCAGCTTGAGACCAGCCTGGGCAACATGGCAAAACCCCATCTCTACCAAAAAATTCAAAAAAAATTACCCAGGCCTGGTACATGCCTGTAGTCCCAACTAGACCAGTGGCTGAGGCAAAAGGATTGCCTGAGCCCTGGAGGTGAGGCTGCAGTGAGCCACTGCACCCCAGCCTGGGCGACAGTGAGACGCTGTCTCAAAAAAAAAAAAAAAAAAAAGGAAAAAAATTTTTTTTGTTTAAAATATACATATTTGCTTAGGAAAATATTTGGGAGGAAATACATGGAAATATTAACATTCATTCTCTCAGAGTGGTAGCGACTTTTATATTTGTTTGTTTATTGGCCTCTTTTCAAATGTCTCTGCAGCAAAAATGTCTTACTTGGGTCATTAAGGAAACAAATAATTTTTTCCTAACCCAAACCAAACCCTCAAAATACTTCCAGACACTTTGTTTTCCCGGGAGATGCGTACCCTTTGCGTGTGGGGACAGAGGGTCCGGGTCGGGAGAGAGAGCCCTGGAGGTCTGTTCTGCCTGCTCCTGTGTGACCTTGGGTTGCCCACTCAACTGTTCTGGGCTTCAGTGCCTTTTACTTGTTACTGGGCTGGGAGTAGAGTCTTAATCCCACCCTACCTTCCCCACAGGGTGGCTGGGCAGATCCACGGAGCTTGTGGCTAGAGTAGGGGCAGGGGGAGGACGTAGGTCTTAGAGGATTTGTCGTCCTGCAGAATGCTGATGCCAGCTAACGGTGTGGTTACAGCCATGTGATCTGGGTTCGAATCCAGCCCCAGGTGCTTCCCAACTGTGTGACTTTGGGCAGGAGCCTTTACCTCTCTGGACTCCATATGCATCAATTCAAAACAGATAATGGCATATGTAGTTGACCCTTAAACAACGCAGGGCTTAGGGGTGCTGATCCCCTGTGCAGCTAAATCCATGTATAACTTTTGACTCCCCTACAACGTAACTTCTAGTAGCCCACTGTTGACCAGAAGCCTTACTAAGAACAGTCAGCGAGCACATCTTTTGTGTGTTAACTGTGTCGTGTACTGTATTTGTATTAGTTCATTCCTACACTGCTATAAAGAAAGAGCTGAGACTGGGTAATTTATAAAGGAAGAACTGGGTAAATTATAAAGGAAATTAATTGACTCAGTTCTGAATGGCTGGGGATGCCTCAGAAACTCATAATCATGGCGGAAGGCAAAGGAGAAACAAGGCACCTTCTTTACAAGATGGCAGGAGGGAGAATGAATGCAGGAGGAACTACCGCACGCTTATGAACCATCAGATCTCGTTAGAATTCTATCACTATCACGAGAACAGCATGGGGGAAACCAGCCCTATGATCCACTTCCCTCCACCTGGTCCTTCCCTTGACATGTGGGGATTACAATTCGAGATGAGATTTGGCTGGGGACCCAGAGCCAACCATATCAGTATTCTTTGAATAAAGTAAGCTAGAGCAAAGAAAATGTTATTAAGAGAATCAGGCTGGACGTGGTGGCTCATGCCTGTAATCGCAGCACTTTGGGAGACCGAGGAGGGTGGATCACCTGAGGTCAGGAGTTCGAGACCAGCCTGGCTAACATGGTGAAACCTTGTCTCTACTAAAAATACAAAAATTAGCCAGATGTGGCCGTGGGTGCCTGTAATCCCAGTTACTCAGGAGGCTGAGACAGGAGAATCGTTTGAACCTGGGAGGCGGAGGTTGCAGTGAGCCAAGATCAAGCCGCTGCACTCCAGCCTGGGCAACAGAGCAAGACTCCGTCTCAAAACAAAAAGAGAATCATAAGGAAGAGAAAATATATTTGCTATTCATTAAGTGGAAGAAGAGCATCATCATCAAGGTCTTCATCCTCATTGTCTTCACGCTGAGTGGCTGAGGAGGAGAAAGGAAAGGAAGGATTGGCTTTGCTGTCTCAGGGGTGACAGAGCTGGAAGAAAATCCGCCGATAATCGGACCCATGCACCCACGCAGTTCAAACCCACGTTGTGCAAGAGTCGACCGTGCTTTGTAGTGTTCTTGTGAGGATTTCCAAGAAATAAAGCAGGAGAAGCACTTGGCACCAGGCCCTGGACGTGGTAAAACCACGGCAGCATGGTTTACTGAGGACCAGGCCCCCAGGGCAGGCCAGGGCAGGATCCCTGGGCCTCTCCTAGGTCTCCTTGTCCAATGCTGACCCCTAATGGTGAGAACTGCTGGGCAGGAAAAAGCTGCGGCTGCAGGGACTCCTGGGGTCCAGGGAGTTCCCACCAGTGGGGTTGATAATACTGGAGGCCCTGCTGCTACGTGTAGCCCAGACAGAAACCTTTGAACTTGCAGGCCAGGAAAAGGCCCCTGTTCTCCTAGTCTTCCTCATGCCTTGTGGACAGGCAGATTCCTTCCTTGGAGTCCTGGCCTTAGGCATCCGAGGACTCCCTGGGTCTTTCCGGCCCAGGAACCAGCTCACCCTGGCTTCCACTCCCACTGTGTCTGGACACTCAGCCTGTTTCCGTTCTGGCCAAGAAAACTCAGGTTCTGGCCTCCTTCTGGCAGGCATCAGATGCATCTGCCCGTGTGAATGTTGGCAGCTCAGGTTGATTGGTTTATGTTCATGTTAACAGCACAGGCAGTGTCTACCCAGGGCTTGGAGGCAGAGGGAAGGGGCTTCACGAGGAGCTGTGATGGCCCCAGTCTTGTTGGGGCGTCCACCTGACTGCAGGTTCCCTCCATTGCCCGCCATCCCTAGAGTTTCACAGCCAGGCTGTGTTGCCTGCAGGCCCAGCTCCCCCACTGCACGGCTGACCCTTCCTCGGGGGGTGCCTTAAGTCCTGGGTTGCAAGCAACAGAAAGTAGCTCTGCTCTGCCAGTGGAAGCATAGAGGGTGGGTTGGAAGGAAGTCAGGGTCCACAGGTGCAGTGGGGAGGTGGAGGGCGCAGCTTAGCAGTGGCAGAAGCCACAGCAGCTGCAGGCCGGGTGTGGTGTCTCACGTCTGTAATCTTTTGGCTTTGGGAGGCCAAAGTGAGCAGATCACTTGAGGTCAGGAGTTCAAGACCAGCCTGGCCAACATGGCAAAACCCTGATTCGACTAAAAATACAAAAATTAGCTGGACGTGATGGCACGCACCTGTAATCCCAGCTTCTCGGGAGGCTGAGGCAGGACAATCGCTTGAACCCGGAAGGCAGAGGTTGCAGTGAGCCGAGATCGCACCACTGCACTCCAGCCTGGGCAACAGAGCGAAACCCCATCTCAAAAAAAAAGAAGCCCCCCAGCTGCAGAGGTGGGGAGCCAGGCCCGGGGGGTGGTGAGCTCAGCAGCCCCTGCAGCTGGTGGGGCGGGGGGGGGCGAACATGTCCCTTTTGTCTTCTGATGGAATCTTACCTCAGTGAGGTCCATGCAGCATGCCCTGTGGCCCATCTCGGGCCACTTACTTGCCCCTTACCCCGGGGTCCTGGCTGTAGCCGCTGGTGCTGGGCGGTTTCCTAAGTGACCCTGAGGTGCTGCCACAGAGGTGGCAAAGCTCATACCTGCCGGTGACACTGAGGCCACTGGCAAAGCAGGTATTGGGGAAAGAGCCCAGGCTGGTGCCGAGTGAGGGGTGAGCAGCCCGTCAGGATCCAGGCGTCGTCCCTCCCCCCGTGTCCTGAGGAGCCAACTGTGGGAAGCCCCACACACCCTCTTCACTGCTTCACTTGGGGAAGAGCCAAAAAGACATTTGCTTCTGCAGACGTTTCCCAAAAAGCAAAGCCCTCTATTGGCATTTAGCAATGAAGATGGGCACCGTGAGGCCCGCCCAGCCATCCACCCTTGCTGGGGGTATTTCCTGTTAAATTCTGATCGAACCAGGCATTACCACCTACACAGCAACTTCTCTTTTTTTTTTTTTTTTTTTTTTTGAGACGGAGTCTCGCTCTGTCACCCAGGCTGGAGTGCAGTGGCGCAATCTCGGCTCACTGCAAGCTCTGCCTCCCGGGTTCACGCCGTTCTCCTGCCTCAGCCTCTCCGAGTAGCTGGGACTACAGGCGCCCGCCACCACGCCCGGCCAATTTTTTTGTATTTTTAGTAGAGACGGGGTTTCACTGTGGTCTCGATCTCCTGACCTCGTGATCCGCCCGCCTCGGCCTCCCAAAGTGCTGGGATTACAAGCGTGAGCCACCGCGCCCGGCCGACAGCAACTTCTCTAACCACACTGGCCCCACGAGACCACGCGCGCACGCGCGTGTGTGTGTGTGTGTGTGTGTAAAATATTGTTTATCAACTTTGAATGTCAAGGCCCGAGCCCACATGAGCCTACCGTTGCCCCCGCAGGAGCCTGCCCTCCATGGCCAGAGCCTGCGTTGATCCTTGGTCATTGGTCATGGGTCGTTGGTCATGTCGTTCAGTGGTTTTTAGCACGTTGACAACATTGTGCAACCACCACTGCTGTCTAATTCCAGAACAATTGCATCTCCCCAAAAAGCACCCCGTCTTCATGCGCAGTCACTCCAGTGAGGTCTGTATTCTTAACGGTTTCAGAGCTGGAGATCAGGCAGTCCTGTACTCCATGGCGTGACGGCTTTGCTGGGGAGGCATTTGACGGGAGTCCAGCCAGGGCCTGAAAGAGACAGCTCCCTTACTAGCCTTCCCTCAGTCCACAGGCCTTTCCTACCAGCCTCCCTAGTCACATGAGGGGCTGGGAGACAGGGCTGCCTGCTCCTGAGACCATGGGCATCCCCCACACACTGGTCCTGTCCCCGGGAGCCTGGCTCACACGGACCTCACTGCCCACAAGCACGGCTTCTCCAGCACGGGAAACGCTCTTCAGTTTACGGTGCTCTCTGTAAACAAGGGCACCATAGACGTTTGGGGTCGCATAACGGTGGTGGGGCTTCCCTGTGCTCTGTAGGGTGTGTGGCAGCTTCCCTCGCCTCCACCCACCAGATGCCAGCAGCACCCCCCACCCCAGCCCCCCAGTGTCACAGCAGTAGACTCTAGACATGACCAGATGTCCCCTGGAGTGCAGAATCACTGCAGACTGGAAGCACCCCTCCATCAAGTAGGACATTTTGCAAGAATCAGACATTCCTGTCTGCCTGGGCCTGGGCTGTTTGAGTCTAACAGAGTCCCAGTTTGGGTCCTGTTATTTTCTGTCTGTGTGACCCTTGACAAGGGACTTAAACTTTCTGAGCCTCAGTTTCCTCCTGTATAAAATCAGAACTGCAGTTTCCTCCTGTATAAAATCAGAACTATAGGCCAGGTGCAGTGGCGCATGCCTGTAATCCCAACACTTTGGGGAGGCCGAGGCAGGCGGATCACCTGAGGTCAGGAGTTCAAGACCAGGTTGGCCAACATGGTGAAACCCATCTCTACTAAAAATACAAAAATTAGCCAGGCATGATGGGGAGCGCCTGTAATCCCAGCTACTCGGGAGGCTGAGGCAGGAGAACCCTTGAACCCAGGAGGCAGAGGTTGCAGTGAGCTGAGACCACACCATTGCACTCCAGCCTGGATGACAGAGTGAGACTCCATCAGAATGGAATAGAATAGAGTAGAGTAGAGTAGAATACAGTAGAGTAGGTCTCCATTTCAATAGAATAGAGTAGAGTAGAGTAGAGTGGAGTAGAGTAGAGTAGAGTAGAGTAGAGTAGAGTAGAGTTGGAGTGGAGTGGAGTGGAGTGGAGTAGAGTAGAGTAGAGTAGAGTAGAGTAGAGTAGAGTAGAGTAGAACCTTCCCCCTAGAGTGACAGTGCAGGGAAATGAGGCAGTGGGTGAATCGGACAGGCACACAGCAGAACTCGGTCAGCATTCACAGCTCTGTGCTGAGGTTGCTCTAGAGCCACCCTGTCCTCAGACCTCACTGGGGAGGAAGAGACATGGATTCTCATGCCTGTTCCACTTATCAGTATTTGACCTCGCACATGTCACCTTTAACCTTTTCCTGCCTCAGTTTCCTCATCTGTAAAAATGACAGCCACCACAGGCCCAGAGGAGAGGCAGGGACTGTGAAGGATGAGCGGGCGGAGAAGCAGGAGGGTTTGGCCAAGCCTCAGGTTCCTTTTTAATGGCCACGCTCTGAGTCCATGTCCCTTGTGCCCATTCTTAGCTGCAACGAAAGCAGTCTGCCCCAAATGTGCCACCTCCAGGCCCCTGGCCACCACCTTCTTGGAACATTTGGACCAGCCCTTGCCAAGCCAGTTCCTAGGCTGGGTCTGAACCCGGAGTGGTGGGGGGCCTGCCGCCCTGCATGAGGGCAGGGTCTGCCCAATCCTGAGCCCACCTGAGCCACGCCTGTCGTTGCCCCCACAGGAGCCTCCCCTCCACAGCCAGAGCCTGCATTGGTCCTTGGTCTTTGGTCCTTGGTCATTGGTCCTTGGTGTTGTGGCCCATATTTGCCTCATCAGCTCACACCAGTGCCTCCCTGCTGGACCTGCTCCCACCTGTACCTCCTGAGATCTGTTAAAGAGGGTCCCAGCCGGCTTCCCCCCAAGGAGAAGAACTTAGCTGTGCCACAGGATGTGTTTATGAAGCATGGGAAGAAGGTGGCCTTGTGCCCGCTCAGTGCCCATTTGGCACAATGTGCCATCCGCACAGGAGCACCAGCCTTCCGGTGTCTGCTCAGAGGCTCCTGCCTCGGGATCCTCCCAGTCTTTACCCCAGAGAAACATTCCCTAGACAAGCACTCATCTTCTGAAGGACCTGGTAGAAGATTCGGTTTCCGGGCACAGCATGCCTGCAGGGCCAGACTTGCTCTCTGATGTGGGAGATGTGATGGGTGCATTGTGGCCTCCGGATCAGCGGAACCTCAGGCCCTCCTGGTCAACAGGAACTGCCATTGGCCCCAGCCAAAAGGTGGGTGAGGGCAGGGCCCTGTGCTGCCATCTCCCCTTTCTGCCTCATGGGTCTCACTGCCCAGGCTCAGGGAGCGCGTAAGTAATCCTAACTGAGCACTATGGCTGCTCTGAGACAGTGGGCCAGACCGGATCCTTGACCCTGGTGTGAATTACTCCTCACATCATCCCTGCTTGTGAAATAGAGACTCTTTAATAACAATCGCTAATATTTATTGGGTATTTTTACCCTGGACCAAGCACTCTCCCTAGCAACCATGTGAGGGAGGAACTGTCATTATCCCTGTTAGACAGCTGGAGGCATGAAGGCATAGAAAGGTGTGGAGCCTACCTTGGGATCCCACAGCTCAGAGTGGCAGAGCCAGAATCAAATCCAGACAGAGCCCAAGCTCCAAAGAACTGTGCCAGGGCCAGGCCACCTCATCACACAACTCCAGGGGGCACCACTTACATAAACATGGTCCCTCTTGGTTTCACCATCTTATATTGTGGGACCTTGAAGTTCAGAACGATGGAGTAATTTGCTGAAGTTTACACACAAGTTAAGTGGGAGAAATGGAGTCTGAACCCAGTTCTGTCTGACTTTTGTCAAATGGACGCATTTGTGTCAAGTTAACAATTCCCAGGAGCTTGACGTTCCAAGTTCCGAGTGCTTGGAAGAGGCTGGAGGCTCAGAGAGGAGAAGAGAAGAGTCAGAACCCAAGGGGAGTTCCCAGCGTTAAATTGTATTTAATGGAGGAGATTAGTCAGAGAAATGTGTCAATTGCCACAGGAGAGGATCTAATACGTGTGTGTGTGTACGTGTGTGTGTGTGTGTGTGTGTGTGTGTGTGTTAGTCTCTCCTCATGCTGCTGATAAAGACACACCCGAGACTGGGTAATTTTTAAAGAAAGGGAGGCTTAATGGACTCGCAGTTCCACATGGCTGGGGAGGCCTCACAATCATGGTGAAAGGTGAAAGAGGAGCAAAGGCACGTCTTACATGGCGGCAGCCAAGAGAGCGTGTGCAGGGGAACTGCCTTCTATAAAACCATCAGATCTCGGGAGACTTATTCACTATCACAAGAACAGCACGGGAGAAACCTGTCCCCATGATTCAATTACCTCCCACCAGGTCCCTCCCATGACATGCGGCGATTATGGGAGCTACAATTCAAGATGAGATTTGGGTGGGAACACAGCCAAACCATATCAGTCCATATACATGTGTGTATGTGTGTGCATGTGTGTATGTATGTGTATACATGTGCATGTGTATGGGTACATGGGTGTGCAAGCAGGTGCATGTATTTTAGATGAGACTTCACACGCGTCATCCACAGTTCCTCTCCATTGTAGCTCTGCCTTCGAAGCTTATAATCCTGAATGGGCAGAGTGGACAGTTTGAGAGATCCCTGTGCTTCAGAACTCACAGGTACAGCCACCCCATTCTGAAGGACCAGCTGTAGGGGACCTCCCAATTGTCAGGTAACAAGGATGTCAAGCTGCCTACTGAGATGGAAGATGCCACTCCCAGGCCCAGACAGAGATGAGGCCCCGCCTGGGAGAAGGAAGCCGATGGGTTTGGGAGAGCCACCCCGCCCAGGCCTCTTCCTCACTCCCTCCCATGCTCCCTCCAAGGACTGCCTGTTTCAGGTGCTGGCTTGTACAATCCTGTGCTTCCTGTGCATGTGGCTGGGAGTGTTTGCAGGAGGGGGAGCTGAGGGTTCATTCCCGCATGATGGCAGACCAGTCTGGGTGCTTATTTTTCCCGAGCCCCACTCTCTGGGCAGCCAGATGGACTGGGCAGGAGGAAGCAAGGGAGTGGGGCATCCCCTTAAGACTGCGAGTGTAGCAGTGTGGAGGGCCAGGAGGCTGTGTGCACGCACACCTGGAGGGAAGGCAGATGCAACCACCGACTCACCTGGGCTGGGTGTGGTGGTTCAGGAAGTGTGGGTCTCCCTGATGCTGGGTCTGCTGCAGGTGTACAGAGGCTCGAGACACACCCAGCTTCACTCCTTCCTTAAACAGAAAAGTTACCCCATTGTTCTTGCAGTAGGACAACAGAGCTGTTCCCTGGGCCATCAACACAACAAAGGCTCTGTGAAGCAGGGACCTGCTTCCATTTATCCTGCAGGTTCTCACGGCATGCGTCCAGGAGGTGCCGAACCCCAGGCCAGGTGCTGGGGACTCTGGTGAGCAGACAGGACTGGCCCACATCATTTGTGCTGGTTGTTTTCTTGCCCCACAGGAACTTGGGCTTAGGGGAAACCACACTGGGCTCCCAGTCAGACACCAGGGTTTGGTACCCAGGTTGGATGTTGTGCCCACTGGAGAAGTCACTGAACCTCTCTGAGTTTTGGTTTCTTATCTGTTGAGCACAGATAATCCCGAACTCCCTTCCTGCAACCCAGCACTGTTGCACGGAGCGCGTGAGGGTGGCAGAGCACAGGTGGTTTTCTCGGCCAGAGCAGGGGCAAGCCAGGTTGGGGGGGGCAAGGCTGACACCCTCAGCTTAGCCTCTGCGGTATGGATTTCTATTCCCTGGAAGCTGGCAGTGGGAGGGAAGTGATTTCACAGATTTCTAGGGTGTCCGAGCTGGAAGGAGCCCTGAAGATCACTTGTCCAGGCTTTTCACTATACAGGTGGGGAAACTGAGGCTCAGAGGAGGTAGTGACTTGTCTAAAATAACACAGCTGGTCGATGTGATGAGGGGGGTGCATCAGGCATTAGGCCAAGGACTGTCCGTTTCTTGGTGGGACCCTTTCTCAAGAATCCCTGCTCTGCCAGGAAGAACTCCAGGCCTGGGGCAAGGTTGGAAAGGTTGTGGAGAGATGAGATGGACTTTTTTGTTGTTAATCTGTGTTCACATGAGAGGCAAAGCCAGCACTCACAGTGGCTCTGCCATCTGCAGCTACCCCAGAAACATCAGTGTTCACCCAAAACCTCAGTGCAGGGGACCCCTGGGCCTCTTCCTGTCTCCTCTGCCCTGTCATGAGCCCACGGAGCCAATCAGGAGTAGAAAATGACTGTGGTGAAAAGAAAGTGCATTAGCACTTTGGGAGGCTGAGGCGGGTGGATCACTTGCGGTCAGGAGATCGAGACCAGCCTGGCCAACATGGTGCCACCCTGTCTCTACCAAAAATACAAAAAAATTAGCCGGGCATGGTGGCAGGCGCCTGTAATCCCAGCTACTCGGAAGACTGAGGCAGGAGAATTGCTTGAGCCTGGGAGGCAGAGGTTGCAGTAAACTGAGATCGCGCCACTGCACTCCAGCCTGGGCAACAGAGCGAGACTCCATCTCAAAAAAAAATAAAAGAAGAAAAAGAAAATAATATGCAGTAACACATTTCTAATACTTGCTGTTTTTCTCCCCAAAAGAATTTGAGATCACTTCTAATAAAACCCCACATATTCTAGGGGGAGATAACACAGCTGAAAGAGGTCTCAGACACTGGGCAGAGAAAGGAAGACCTGTGTGACCAGTCGAGGCGGCCTCCCGGCCCCAGCTCAGCCCCACACTTGTCCCTGGGCTCCCTCCTGTCCTACATGTTCTTGGCGTGGGCTCCTGAGAGCTGGGCTTAGGATCTGCCTGTCCCCAGCCTGCATTCAAGAAGGAGGTGGTCGTGTAGGCTGATCGTGCACCTGCCCATCTCCTCGCTAGTTCTGCAGAAGATGCACATGGCTGTTCTCTGGCAAAACCTTGCGAAAGGGAGATGAAGCAGCCTTCAACCTTGCAAGGAGTTAAACTAATGGGAGCCAAAACACCTTTTTCTTACAATCGTACTTGAATCCTGGCTAGTCCTTGGAGAATCCAAAAGAATGGGTGGGAAGAGTGTTCCTGGGGCCGGGCACAGTGGCTCACACCTGTAATCCCAGCACTTTGGGAGGCTGAGGCAGGTGGATCACTTGAGGTCAGGAGTTCGGGACCAGCCTGGCCAACATGGTGAAACCCTGTCTCTACTAAAAATACAAAAATTGGCCAGGCATGGTGGCACATGCCTATAATCCTAGCTACACATGAGGTTGAGGCAGGAGAATTGCTTGAACCCGGGAGACAGAGGTTGCAGTGAGCTGAGCCACTGCACTCCAGTCTGGGCAACAGAGTGAAACTCCATCTCAAAAAAAAAAAAAAAAAAAAAAAAAAAAGGAGTGTTCTTGGAACCCCTCTATTTGTGGTCTCACTTTGCTCTTGATGGGTAACCCCCAGGTTAGCTCTCAGGTGAGTTAACTTGACACAAATGCGTACAAAAAGTCAGACAGAAATGGGTTCAACTCCACTTCTTCTACTTGTTGTGCGACTCTGAGCAAGTTACTCTACCATTCTGAACTTTAGGATCCCGCTATATGAGATGGGGAGACCAAGAGGGACCATGTTTATGTAAGCAGCGCCCCCTAGAGTTGTGTGATGAGGTAGCCAGGCCCAGGCACAGTTCTTGGGAGCTTGGTCTGTCTGGATTTGATCCTCGCTCTGCCACTTCTGAGCTGTGGGATCCCAAGGCAGGCTCCACACCTCTCCGTGCCTTCGTGCCTCCAGCTGTCTAATGGGGAGAACGACAGTTCCTCCCTCACACGGCTGCAGGGCGGGCGCTTAACTTACCAATTGACACTCGCAGAGCCAGCAATACCCGGTGCAGAGGATCGGGGCTTTCTCCCCATGGCGGTGGGTGGTGCCGAGCAGCCGGCCAAGAGGTCCCCTTGATCATGACTTCTTCTTCCTGTCTTCCTGCTCTCTCCAGGCCAAACAGTCCTTAGCTACTCTGACCAAGGACGTCCCCAAGCGGCATTCCCTCGCCATGCCAGGCGAGACGGTGCTCAACGGCAACCAGGAGTGGGTGGTGCAGGCGGACCTCCCGCTGACCGCAGCCATCCGGCAGAGTCAACAGACTCTCTACCACTCACACCCCCCTCACCCTGCAGACCGGCAAGGTGAGTCCTGCCCTGGCCCGGCCCCGCCACGACTCCGAGGGGCTTCACAGCATCTGACCCAGTGGGAGAGGCAGCTTCTTGGTTCATACTACAGCAGCTTAGGGGGTATGGGACAGAGACCTTGGGCTCATGTAACTGAAAAATCTAAGAGATGGACAGCAGACGTAGCTGGATCCAGAGGTTCAAGCACTATCTGGGTCCCTCTGAGCATGTCTCTCATCTCTTAGCTCTGCCCACCTCCTTTTGGCTTCATCTTTAGGCTGTCTCTTTCTGCAAGAAGGTAAAATAGTCCCCTGCAGTTCCAGATGTTTAAGACCCTCACAGCTCAAGTCTTAAGAAAGAAAAACTATATCTTCCCCCTGTGTCCATAGCAAATCCCAGAGAAAGACTCTGGCCACATCAGAATCACATGGGCATCCTTTGGCAGGGGAGGCAGCAGAGCTCCTTGATTGACAGCTCTGGCCAATCACAGGGCATCCAAGAGGGGCTGATGTCAGTGTCACAGGTGTTTGCTCCAGGCACCCGGCAGGGAAGTCTGGCCTCTGGGCAGCATCTGCACCTACTGCGCATGGAACGGGCTCCAAACCCCTCACTGTCCTGTTGCACATCTGCAGGCCACCTTGCTCTGTTCTCTGTCCCTTCTGCAAGTAGTTGCCCTTATGTGATAGATGCAGGTTGGAAACAGGCAGCCAGCAGCAGCCAATGCACCAGAGGTAAGAGCTGGTCACTGTGAAGGCTGCAGGCTGGGCTGGCCGTTGGAGCTGCAGGAGATGAGTCAGACACAGCCCTGACCCATAAGGGGCCGGCAGGCTGATCAGGGAGTCGCCAGCAGGCCCTGCTATTGCCTGTCAAGGGTACAGCTGGGGAGTGTAGGTGAGTCAGTGGGATGAAGAGGCACAGGCCCTGGATTCCGACTGCTGGGTTCAACTCTAGCCCTGCTGCTTACTAGGGGCATGACCCATGACCTTGGCCGGGGGCCTCAGTTTCCCCATGTGTAAAAAGGGCATTAGGCTCTTAGCACACAACGTACATTAAAGGTGTTTGCTGAGACTTCCTTTACCTACTTCATGGGGCTGTCGTGAAGATGAAATGTATAAAACTGCAGGAATGGGGCTGGGATCATGGTCAGAGCTGGGTAAATATTAGCTGCTATTATCATTATCATCATCATCATCACCGTTGTTGTCATCATTGATAGGTGACACAGGGGACTTTGAGAACCCAGACAGTAAGCAAATTCAGAGTCTTCCTCTCCCACTGAGTGGGACAGCAGCCCTCCCTTCACTGTCTGACCCAAGGTGGTGTGACTTTTTTGGGGTAAGGGTGGGCAGCTCTGGCCTTCAAAGCCTCGACTCAGAGGCGGAATAGCTTATAATAAAACTGCTCGGGGCCAGCGTCCTCGTCAGGCAGGAAAACTGAGACCTAGAGAAGGCCACCACTTGTTCAGAGTCTCACAGCCCAGCCATGCAGCCAGCTGTCCTGGCTTTGGGCCCAGCCCCAGGGCAGCAGGAGGGCAGAGGTACAATTTGAAGGCAGACAGGGCTTGGGCAGTTTCTGAATCACGTGAGGGCAGCAGACTCCTGGTCATCCTCGTCTGCCTCTTCAGGGCCTCTCCTCAATGGAGCTGGCTCTGGTCTGGGAAAGCCTGGACAGGCTGATGGATCTGCCCTCTGGGCCCTTCCTCCTCCATAGTATCTGTCTCACATACAACCATCTCCATGCATTTTATCAGACACCCCCTCCTCCAGGAAGCCTTCCGTACTCTCTCCCCTGTGTCCTCTATGCTCCTGTAAAGTTGTGTGCTCACCTGCGTCAGAGCACCTCTTACCCTGCCTCGGGTTTGCTGTTGATGCATTTGTCACATGACTCCTCTCACCTGTCCAGTGCCTGGCACTGTGGTAGGCACATCATACATGCGGCTACTCTCTGGGATTGGTACCACTGGCATCCATCCCCATGTTACACATAACAAACCTGGCTCAGAGGGGCCAGGGAGGATGCCCAAGGTCACACAGCCTGTAGGGTAAACTCACCCAGATTGGAACTGACTCCAAAGCCAGGGCTCCTTCAGCCACCCATCTTCTGTATTAGAGCATATGGCCATTGGTGGCAAGGACTGTGTTTTGCAGGAATGCAACCCCACCTGCTGGCATGCTGCCTGCACATAGTAGGTGCTTAGCCAGTCTTGTCAAACAAAAGGTGCTTTCTCCATCCAGTGCCAATGCCTGCAGACAGGAGAGCAACCTGCTGGGGACTTGGAAGGGCTTCTGAGCTGTGGCTTCTGATCTGGACCTTTCATTCAACCACTATTGATTGAGTACCTACTATGTGCCAGGCACCATGAGCTCTGGGATTCAACAGGATAAGACATCCAGGGTGCCCACCCTCACAGAGCAGATGTTGTCAGTGTTACAGATATAACATGTAAATATACTATTAAATAACAAGCAGGCCGGGTGCAGTGGCTCACGCATGTAATCCCAGCACTTTGGGAGGCTGAGGTGGGCAGATCACGAGGTCAGGAGTTCGAGACCAGCCTGGCCAACATAGTGAAACCCCGTCTTTACTAAAAATACAAAACTTCGCCGGACTTGGTGGTGCACACCTGTAATCCCGGCTACTCAGGAGGCTGAGGCAGGAGAATCGCTTGAACCCGGGAGGTGGAGGTTGTGGTGAGCAAAGAACACACCACTGCACTCCAGCCTGGGCAACAGAGCAAGACTCTGTCTCAAAAATAAATAAATAAATAAATAAATAACAAGCAGAACGATGACAGATTGTAATTAGCACAAGGAGAAAAATCAACAGAAAACAGGCACTTTTTTTTTGGTTTTTTTGAGAGATGGAGTCTTGCTGTGTTGCCCAGGCTGGTTTCGAGGTCCTGGGCTCAGGCAGTCCTCCCTCTTCGGCCTCCCAAAGTGCTGAGACTACAGGCGTGAGCCACCATGCCCAGCCAAAAACAAGCACTTTGATGAGAACTAACAAGACAGGGTAGGGAGAGCGGATTACTGGGGAAGGCCTCCTGGGACAGGCTGAGACCTGGAGGATGACAGTGCCCCTGATGGGCAACAGGAATGGCAGAGACCAAGGCAGGGGGACATGGCCTGTCTCAGGCAGTCAGAAGGCTAATGTGGCTCGAGCCGAGGCTGCTGGGGTAGGCAGGGCCGTGGCACATCAGGCCACCTCGGAGGCCAGGAGGAAGAGAGATGAGATGCTGTTGGCTCATGCTCTGGTGTGTAGAGTGAGTCAACGCGACCCACTGGGAGGCCGTGTGGTCTTCCAGGCGAGAGTCAGTGGTGGCAATGTGGTGAGAGAGAAGCAGGCAGATTTGGGGTGATGTTTTGGAGCTGCTGCTGCCGATTGGATGTGGGATATGGGAGAAAGAGAGAAAGTGGTGGTGGCCTTTAGGTTTCTCATTTGGGAAACCGATTTGGGGCAGTGGTTAGGATTGCACCAGGTCTAGGAATGTCCAGGTGGTGGGAGCATGTGAGCAGAGTCATGGAGTACTCAAGTATTAATGCATCACGGTGCTCCTTAGAAATGAATATATAAACATCAAGCACTTTCCTATATTGGACTTGGAAATGAGGAGACTTGAACTTGGAATGAGAAGACTTGAAAACTTCCACGTCTTCTCCTCATTCACGTTGGTGGAGGAGGGTTCATTGGATCCAGAGGCTATGGGAGGTTCTTCCCAGCAGCTGCTCTGTGGGAACGTGTGGAGCTGTGGAGTGGGCGGTGGGGGGGCGGTTGGAGAACCAGGCAAGTCTCTTCCCTTCTCTACACCTCAGTGTTCCCATCTGCAGAACAGGGGTGTTGGGCGGAATAACCGCCAAGGCAGCACAGGCGAGGACGTTCTCTCCATCCCTCACTCACCAGCTGTCCCTGCTTTCCAGCGGTCAGGGTGAGCCCCTGCCACTCCCGGCAGCCCTCTGTCATCTCCGACGCATCTGCCGCCGAAGGCGACCGGTCATCCACACCGAGCGACATCAACTCCCCTCGACACCGGACGCACTCCCTCTGCAACGTAAGGCCAGCAGCAGCGGGGCCTGGGCCCCTGGGCCCTGCCCAGAAACTGCAGGGGCGGGGGTGGCGGGGTGAAGCCATACTCGCTGTTTCCTCTCGTCCACCCAGGGAGCACTCTGGCGAATGCATTTCCTGTTCTGTTCTTTCCTTTTGCAAGAAGCGATGGATGTGGGGAGAAAAAGGAATGAGGCCCGTTTGCTCCTTGTGTCCGGGAGGGTGAGGAGAATCCAGAGGAAGCGGGCCTGGGTCGGCCGCAGGCGCAGCCTGGAACTCTGCCCCAGTGGGTCCTGTCTGGGACCGTGGGCTTCTCCTCCCACACATTACCTTCCAGAGCTCAGGGCCTCCCCAGCACCTCCTCATTAACCTTTAGAGCCAGCTCTCTATCCTGACCCAAGAGTCTTGGTATGAATTGCCTCTGGAGAGGCGTGTGAATATGGTCTAAGTTTGTTTCCTTTGCTTATTTCATCAAACACTTTTTGATTGCATACTGGGCACCAGCTCCCAGGAGGCAAAGGCCCTAGCTGCCTAGCTCTTGATGACTAGTGGGGCAGACAGATGGGCTCTGCAACAGTGAGGGAGTAAATGAAGGCGGGTCGAGCTTCTGAGGACAGTTGGAAGCCATATCGAGGCTCTAACATGAAATATTGGGGTCTGGGTGTGGGGACCACCTTGAATTTTTGTTCCATCACACAGTTGATAATGCAGAGGCTCCCCTCTGCCATATCCTGAAGACAGACATCATAGGGTTAGATCCTTAAATGCACGAGACGGCTTTTTCCAAAACTCAGTTAATGTCACTTTATTAACCAGCGAAATAAAAAAGAAACGAGGTGAGCACATTGGACAAAACCATTACTTGCCAATGACATGATTCTCTACCTGGAAAACTCAAGAGAATAACTTGAAAAGCTATTAGAACAAATAATAAGCATGTACCTAACAGTGCTGCTTGGAAATCAATGTGTAAAAATCAATCGCTTTCCTATAGATGAGTCATAATGATGGAATCATTTTTTTCAATCCACAATAACAATGAAAAGTGCTTATAAAAATAGCTAAGACTAAACTTCAGAGAAGCTGCCTCAGTCTGCTGAGGTGGGCGGCAGGGATCGCTGGCCCGGGGACCTTAGGTGGCCTCCTCAGAGTAGGAAGGTTATTTGCAGCCCGGGGCCCTGTGCAGGCCTGGGATCCTCTTTTTTATTGTTTTATTTTATTTATTTGTGTGTGTGTGTGTGTGATGGAGTTTCGCTCTTGGCACCCAGGCTGGAGTGCAGTGACGCGGTCTCAGCTCACTGCAACCTCCACCTTCCAGGCTCAAACAATTCTCCTGCCTCAGCCTCCCGAGCAGCTGGCATTACAGGTGCTTGCCACCACCCCCAGCTAATTTTTGTATTTTTAGTAGAGATGAGATTTCACCATGTTGGCCAGGCTGGTCTTGAACTCCTGACCTCAAGCGATCTGCCCACCTCAGCTTCCCAAAGTGCTGGGATTATAGGCATGAGCCACTGCACCTGGCAGGATTCTCTGTTTTATACTGGTGCTTTAAGGAAGCGGTATGTTCTTCTCTTGTCCCCAGGAGAGAATCCTAGTGACAAAGGCTATCTTGACTAACAGAACCAAGGCAAGGAAGGTGGTCCACTGGAGGGGTCTCTGACATCCATTCTCTCATTCTGAATGACCACTGTGGAGTTACACCTAGAGCCAGCAGTGTCCCTGCACTATTCTCATCCCAGTTGAGAATACCTTCCCCCCACGGCCATATTTTGTCTTCTCATGGTGGGCCCATGGGGACTCTGGCAGCAGAAACGCTGCTGGAAAAACCCCATTCTGCAGAAGGAGTTCTCCAAAGGCCTCTTGAATTGCACTTGACCCAGCCCTAGCCTTTTGCCCACCATAGCCTTGGCACATGCCTGCTGCCAGGAAATGGGTGCTTTGATAAGCCAGTTGTCTGCATACAGGCGTTTCAGTGAGCAGGCCCCATTCTCTTTACCCATAGATTTGGCAAAGATGTTCCTATCCAGAGTGGAACTATCTTAGCTGCCTTCGGAATGGAATCTGTTTGCAAACCTTGAGACTAAAGACTAAACTACCGTTCATTAAATTCCCTCACTTCCTCAACCCCTTTTATCCCCCCATCTCAACAGGTGTGCACACAGGTAAGCCAGGAAGAGCCCGAAAATAGCTACAGGTAACCCTTTTCCTTGGGCATCTGACCTCCACTGGCGAGAACAGTGCAGCCTGGACTAATGACTGCCTCATCCTCTCACACTCTGGCCACTGATTTAGAGCAGAAATAGGGACTCAGCATAGAGAAGTTGGAGAAGGTTGACGAACCGTGGCATTATGCTTGCAATTCCAGCAATAACCACCAGGAGTCTCCCTAGTAATGACTGTTTTGATCCAAAGGATCTGCGAGCTCCAGATAGGACCGACTGATTCTGGGATGTAGTGAAGGCTTTTGTACACCCGTAGGCTAGTAAGGGTTCCTTCCGCACCCACGTAAGGCAGGGCTGGCAACACAATGGAAATGTCCTACCTGCCCGTCCTAGGGACCTGTCTGAGGCTCCCTAGGAAAAAGGGAAGGAGTTCAGACCCCTCCTGGGGCAGCCCAAAGCTCAGGACCAAGTGTGCAGTTACCCTGGAGCTCCTGCCTGGAAGGAGCACTGTGCCAGGAGGAATCTGACAGCCCCCAATTCGAGTTGTAGCTCTGCATCTAATTAGCTCCATGGTAGTGGACTGTCTGCTGCCTCTCTTGATATCTGTGAATAGGGCTAACGAGTCCTGCCTGCCCCTGCACAAACTAAGAGATTCATTGTGTCGGCTGTGGGGGAAGCTAGAGGCTATGTGGTCTCCCAAATTCTTTATTTTGTGCTTTTTCTATAAAAGTACATTTCTAGAAAAGTACATTTCCTTATGAAAAGCACCAAGTCTAACCAAGCTCTAGCTCTAACTCAGAGGACTGATTGGGACAGGAACTTTGACGCCCTGGAATGGCTAATTTGTTGGTCAGAAGATGTTGGGGGTTGAGAGGCCAGACTGGGCAGGAGAGGACCCCAGGGCCTCTGGGGAAACTCCAGGCCCCATCAATAAGCCATCTGGGGGCATCTGCTTCAGGAGATGGGGGGTGGGCTCCCCACTGCAGAGGCAGGGTGGCCCCTGAGGGATGGCATCCTTCCACGGAAGGCCCCACACCACACGGGCTGTCTCTGCTTTCCTGTGTCACCTGTCTCTGCTGTTTCATCTTCCTCTTCTCCTCTGGCTATAGGGCGACAGTCCCGGCCCAGTTCAGAAGAACCTGCACAACCCTATTGTACAGGTAGGTGTGCCCTCCCTGGCCACTTGGACCCTCCCTCCACCCCACCTTGACTACGACTTCACCCTCTGTTCCCCTGAGCCCACATCCATGCCGCACACCCAAGGCGGAGAGGATTTATGCCACTTCCGCTGAGCCCACATCCATACTGCACACCCAAAGCGGAGAGGATTTATGCCACTTCCGGAGTCTCAGGTGGGCTGGGGCCTGAGCCAGGCTCAGCACCTGGGCCCGCCTGGCCCTGTGCCCTGCAGGGCTGTGGAGCTGCTGAGTGCACACATGTCCTCCGTCCTGATGCCCTGGCCATGGCTTACCCTGGCAGCCAGCTCTGTAAAATTCCCGTTATTATTGAAAAGCTCATAGCCCAGGCAGTGGGTTTTTTGTGCTGCTAGAAACTTGATTCATTTTTAACATTTTCAATATTCTGTCATCAGAGTGAGGAGGGGGCTGCAGGGAGGACAAACAACATGAATTTGAGGGTCTGTAGGGGTCTCTGAAGTCATCTTTCTAGTCCTGGGGTCCCCACCTGTGGGTCTGCACACCACCCACCTGCATCGGAGACCACCATGGAAGTGGTTCAAATGCAGATTCCTGGGCCATTTGCCCTAGAGATTCTGATCCACCAGGTACAGGGTGGGGCCTAGAATTCAGGAAATCCCTAAGTGTTTGGGGAACCATGAGTCTAGTCTAAGCCCCGATTATGCATGATGCCACCATATGTCTTTGTATGAAGCGCTTGGCAGTTTGCAAAACTCTCCTGCAGATACCACCCAGATGCCTGTAGTGTCCCTAACAGGAGGGCAGAGTAGACCTTACCACCACCACCACCACCACCACCATCTAATATTGTTTTCCCACGTCACAGACAAGAAAACGTCTCAGAGCAGCTGGGGTGCTTTCCAGGGTTCCACACGTAGAGTCATGATCGGAACTGGAACCCGCAGTGGCCATACTGCCTCCTGTCCAGGGCAAGTGCCGAGCCCTTGCCCTGGGCTGACGCAGGCTCCAGACTCCTCCGCGTTTTCCGGACTCTCCCAGGCCCCCTTGCCCACGTCACTGTGTGCTTAGTGCCCTGGCACAGCAGACAGGGCCTGTGGCCGCCCTTCCTCCCTATGGCCTCGCATCGTGGGCGTGACCACGGGCAGCGGCTGAGTGCGTGGACATCCCCCTACAAGCCCTCAACAAGCACCTGAAAGTTGTGGGCAAATTGAATTTAAACAATATTATTATAGTACAAATGACCACAGCTGCTCACTGTACTGAATGCCTGTGGCACACCAGACACCGTCCTTGGGGTCTTTTTCTTTTTTTTTTTTTTTTTTTTTTTTTTGAGACGGAGTCTCACTCTGTCGCCCAGACTGCAGTGCAGTGGCGCAATCCTGGCTCACCACAACCTCCGCCTCCCGAGTTCAAGTGATTCTCCTGCCTCAGCCTCTCAAATAGCTGGGATGACAGGTGCCTATCACCACATCCAGCTAATTTTGTATTTTTAGTAGAGATGGGGTTTCACCATGTTAGCCAGGCTGGTCTCGAACTCCCAACCCCAGGTGATCCACCCGCCTCGGCCTCCCAAAGTGCTGGGATTACAGGTGTGAGCCACCGTGCCTGGCCTGTTCTCAAGGTCTTTATCCTCTCTTTAGCAACATCCTCGTGGCAATCTGGGAAGGGTCTTACTGTTGTCCCTGAGAGGTTCTGTGACTGGTCCATGTTTGCTCAGTGAATGAGGGGCTGACCTTGGCATTCCAGCCCTGGAGGTGGCTTCTCAACCATCCCAGCCCGTCCCTGACCCCACTGGCTTAAAGCTCAGAGAGGCCTTCCCCGCCCCAGATCCCATGCACTGCAGTCTGCACCCCAGCTAAGCTTGGCTTTCTTCTTCTCGCCCACCCTCTGCCACGTGGCTCCTGACTCCTCAGTCACTAGAGGATCTTGAAGACCAAAAACGGAAAAAGAAGAAAGAGAAGATGGGATTCGGCTCCATCTCCCGCGTCTTCGCCAGAGGGAAGCAGCGGAAGTCCCTCGACCCCGGCCTCTTTGATGGTACCACCCCTGATTATTACATAGAGGAGGACGCGGACTGGTGATACGCGCTCCCCTGCGCCTGCTGCCCGCAGGCGTGTCTGTGCGTGTGGGCGTGCGTGCAAGCGAGCGTGGGTACGCGTGTGGCCGTGCGTGGGGTGCGTGTGCACGTGTGCACTGGCACACATGGGTGCTGGGTGTGGCCGAGCGCCTCTAACAAGTGAAAACACGAGTGTGAACCTCTCTCCCCTGCGTCGCCACCTCTGTAATTGATGTACATACCGCAAACCGTGTGTGAACCTGTCAACTCTCTGTCGTCTTTGGAGCGATACGGTTGTGTTGTTAATCTGGTTTATTATTTTTCTTCAGTGTTTGGTTTTTCGTTTTTTTCTTCTTTTTGTTTGGTTCGTCGGTTTGTTTTTGTTTTTGTTTTTTCCCCCTTTCTCCTCCCCTCCTCCTTTTTATGAAACTTGAAAACTTGAAGGACTGCTGTGTATTTGTAAATAACAAAACGATTGTGCACTCCATGCTTGTAAATGTCCCTCGTCCAAACCGCTACTCCTGGAGCCCGTGTGGCAGAGGGTGCGGTCTGTTTTTGATGTCCCCCCTCCCGCCCCCCTGGTGTGAACGTGTGGGACCAGACCCTGTCCTGGGGGTGCGCCCAAGTCACTTTAACCACAAAACGCCATCGTCGTCAGGGTAAGCTCCGCTCTCCACAAAGACTCGCGAGCCCGGCCGAGGGGCCTTGTCTTGGCTGGGTTTGTCAGAGGTCAAACGGGCTCTTTTAAACGGCCTACCAGCTTTTAAATTGCGTTGCCGTTTCTTTCTTTATGAAAAAAAAGAAAAAAAGAAAATTGTTTCGTTTAATTTATTTGCACAAATGCTGAAAACTTATTCTATCTAAATTATTACATAAATATTGGAACGTCTATTTTTCCATGGGGTGGGCGGGAGGTGGGTGTCTCTGTTGACTTGTCTGTTCTGTTACCATGCTGCTACCCAACTGTGCAAAGTAGTTTAGGGTGGCCAGAACCCAGGGACCATTGGATTTCAAAGCTTGCTTTTTCTGTTCTCTCTTCTCTCTCCCTCTCTCTCTGTCTCTCCCATTCTCCTGCCCATGCATGAAAGGATCCTCCACCTTCTTCCCACCCAGAGCTCCCTCCAGGCCTTTCTCTATATATTTATTTATCTGACGTACAGAACACGACCTCAGTGAGCAGAGTGCTGACAGTCATGTTCCCCTTCTTTGGGTCTGTCTTTTGAGAGAGGTTGAGTTCAGGGCAAGACAGGCTGCCGCACATCCAAGGGTACGACCAGTGGGATCCTGGCCTGAGTCTGTTCTCCGAGGGGCCTCCAGCAGCATCTGTTCCTCCCTGCAGCTGTGTCTTTCTTGTCCTGGGTTTAGGATGCAGGTGGGCCAGGCAGGTGTCATTAAGGGAGGCACTCACTTCAAAAGGAGGGCCACAGTGGGGACACAGAGTCCAGCACCTGAGCCCTCCACCCTCCCCATTCTGGTCGGTTCCATCGGCCGCACTTAGGATCTCCCAGGATCCCTTGGACTCTGTCCCCCAACTTGTCACGGCAGCCTGAGCCTACCCACCCCAGGAGACAAGGGCTGGCAGGAACATCTGCGTATATGGGGGGTGGCGTTGGCCCCAAAGAGGCTTCACCAGCAAAGGAACCGTGTGTATTTGAATGCTGGGGGACGGAGGACATGTGAGCTGTTCAGCTAGGTCTGCCCAAGGCCTAAAACTCAATTTCCTTTTTCGTTTGCTTCTGCTCATCCTTAACAACTAACAGCTCAACCCACACCTCTAGACAACAGTAGTCGTGCTTTCTGCTTACAGTGACATTTTCAGCTCTTAAAAAGAAGCAAGGAGATTTTCAAATGCTAGAGTGTCTCTATCAGAAGGCATAGGACATTGTGTCCAAAGTCTCAAGAACAAACAACGCTTTCCTTCTGACCTGGCCCAAAGGTCAGCAAAGAGCCAGCAGGCAGAGGCCCTCGTAAGGCCTTTTCTGTCCTCCTTTGACCAAACTGTTTAACCGAGCCTAGGGGTGAGGGGGAGCGACCCAAGCTGGCATCTTTCTCTACAGAGAGAGATTTTAGAAAATACTTTTCTTGCCCATGAATTTCCTTTTTGGTTGATTTTTATCATTTTCCCTTTACTTACAAGCAAATAAGATTGCAACCACTCCTGGTAATGATTTAGTAGTTCCTTTTCATTTCAGTTTTTGTAAATTAGGAGATAATTCTAAGAGTTACTAAAGGATGATTTATTTAAGAGAACTACGTCAAATAGCGAATGAGTTATGGGTAACATTAGATGAAAATAACCTTTCCCATGGGAAAGGTTTCTCGAAGGCATGGATGCAAATATAAAATATTAAAAAAAAATCTAAATAAAGCTTATTTTAAAATATTATTGAATTCTATGTTATTTGATTGCTTCTATTTGGCTCCGGGTGGGAGGCTGTGCCCCTCTGGGAGGCACAGGCTGGCATGACCTGCTCCTTGGACTTCCAGGGCTGGGTTCTGGGAGGGGGGATGGGAGGGGCCGAGGAAAGCTGGCTGGATTAGGGACCCTTGGAGGGGCCGAGCCGGGGTAGCCTCCCAGAAGCATCTCGCCTCTGCTGCCCTGACTGTAATTTGGAGGGCTGCCCTGTGGTCCAAACGCACCACCCCCCGCCTGGCACCCTGCATTGTGGAGCTTAGTGGCCCCAGTCAGCTTTCGTCTGCTTCCTTCTCCCCCTGAGCTCCTTCCAGAGGCCCCAAAGGAGCCTGTGCTTTGGGGCATGTTACTTCCCACAGACCTCAGTGGACCTCTGCATGTCCCACGATCCCACCCTCCCTGGAGGACCGAGAGGAGCTTCAGGGAGACAGAGAGGGAGCCACAGGCTTCCTTGATTGAAGCCAGAGTGAGCCAGGCTTTTCCTAGCCCCAAGAGAACCCCCCAGATATAAAACTCAGGCCTCCCCCAGCGAGACTCCACTGTATGTCCCAAGAAGAGGGTACCCGGGTTACCCCAAAGCCTGACATAGTACCCTCAACCTCTATCTCCCAGCTGAAAAAAAAGTTCTCCCCAGCAATAAGACTGATGGAGGACTGGCTTTTAAGTCCCCTCCCACCTCTGCAGGAAGAAAGCATAAAGCTGTGTAACACAGAGACCATGCTGGGGTGAAAATGAGCCCCCAGTGAGTGAGGATGCAAGTGGATATGGTAGGATTGGGAAGGCCAGGAAAGCCCTGGGTGATGAGGAACTTAGGGCCATCTACTCCAACAGTTCTCAGCCTGACCACACCTTAGGGAAAAAAAAATACTCATGCCAGGCTATATTCCTGGAATGGAAGTGTATTTAAATCTCCTCTGGTGATTCTAAAGGGTTGCCAGGATTAGAACCGCTGAGCTGATCTGAGGAGGGCAAGTGTGGCCACACGCATGCCCCTACTCCCCTCTTCCCTGGCTCCATGCAGACATCACGAATCAATTGAAGAGCCCTTCCTGCCCATCCCGAAGTGGCCTCTGATTTCTCACTTTACATAGCCTCAGATAGCCACAGCCAGTCAATCAGAGTTGGCATACAAGGATAAAGCCTTTTTGCCCTCTCAAAACTAACCCCATCTCTCATGCTGGACACATGGCAAGAACTTTGGCCCAGAGAGGAATGACTTGGCCAGCGTCCTAGCTATTGTGCCTCTCATCCTGGGACCTTCTCAAGAGCCAGGCCACACCTTATTGGGGTCTTTGTAGCTCCACTCAAAAGCCACCGTACCTCCTTTGTTAAAAGAATCTTCTCCAGGGAAGTTGAGACAGGAGAATGGCGTGAACCCGGGAGTTGGAGCTTGCAGTGAGCCGAGATTGCGCCACTGCACTCCAACCTGGGTGACAGAGCGAGACTCTGTCTCAAAAAAAAAAATAAATAAATACTTAAAAAAGAATCTTCTCCAGGACCTTGCTCCAAATGGTCCAACTTCAAATGGTACCTATTAGTCAGAAATTGGAGTAGGGCTGCCCAGGGCATCCAGGGCCAGCTGCACAGGTTGTGCACTGCATTACTCCAGAAGGTGCCGTTCTCCAGGCTACCATGTGAATGGTGTCCTGGTTTTTCAATACACAAGCTGTATGACTGTACTCAGTGGCCCGTCTGTGTGCTCCTCCTACCCACGTTGCAGGCTAAAACAGCTGTAACCAATAATAACAATAATAATAATCTCTAACATTGGTTAGGCATTTACCACAGGCCAGGGCCCATGCTGTGCACTTTACACATATTAACTCAGTTAACCCTCCCAACAGCCTGTCATTGATGAGAAAACAGAGGTTGAGTAACTCATCTGAGGTCATGGAGCCGGGAGACAACAGAACTGGGCCTCAAACTATGGAGTTTTTGGCTACAGAGTTTGTGCCCTGAACCACTCTACCATCTGAGCAGTGAGGGGCTGCCACCAAGCAGCTGGGCCTTCTCCCTGGGGGGCATCTTCAGTGCATCATCTGGGCCTGGTTTCAAGGCCCCTCGCCCACCGGTAGCCTCTGACAGACTTGCACTGCCTTAGTTTTGTGACTGAGTCTATTTCCATCAGCCTTTTCCCCGCAGGCCCAGAAAGCTCACCCCTAGAGAGGAATCAGCGGGGGAATCAGAGCAGAAACCGGCAGCTGTCCAGCATCAGCTCTCCCTTCCTCTTCCCGGCCAAGTCAGGAGCAGAATCACCTCCACTGGCCCTGCAGTCCAACCCCTGGCTGTACCAGAGCTGCAGATCCTGAGGGGTAGCGCAGCCCCCCACAGCTGGGGAGCTCTGTGGCACCCTTCCCCGCCACAGCATGAGCCTGCGGTCCAGGAGCTGCCCTGCACCTGTGACAGATGGTGTCGTGCCCACCACTCAACCTGGGCTCCTAGGGAACCCAGGCAGAGTGAGCCTGAACCGTGGGGGACATCGGTCGTTTGACAAAATGATTTTTAAAATACCTCTGGGCCAAAAATTAGCCGAGTGTGGTAGCACACGCCTGTAGTCCCAGCTACTCAGGAGGCTGAGGCTGGAGCATCCCTTGAGCTCGGGGTGTCGAGGCTGCAATGAGCCGAGATCGAGCCATTGCCCTCCAGCCTGGGTGACAGAGTGAGACCCTGTGTTATTTATAAATAAGTAAATAAAATATCTCTAGGTTTTTCCCCCAAAACTTGCATTTTCACAAAATGGACTTCCCAGAATCCCCAGATGGCTCCTAGGCTTTTTCCAGCTGGACTCCACTGGGCGGGGCAAAATATGCCCCGGTCCCTGGCCCCCACCTGTTCCCATTTTCCAGTGGTTACAGAACCTGCTGATAATGAAGAATCAATAGGGAACACGTATCAGCTTATTCTTTATAAAAGAGTATATTCATAATTCTGCATTACAAAATAATGCCCAAAACTTACAAATATCTTAGCAGTTTGTATGTTAGAAGTTATTTAAATATCAAAGTCATGGCATGTCACTAAATTGTCCCCCTGTGGGCAAATTGAGGGTATAAGTCTGGGATGGCAAATGGGATATGGCTATTTCTCTCTTGTTTTTCTTTTCTTTTTTTTTTTTTTGAGACAGAGTCTCACTCTGTCGCCCACGCTGGAGTGCAGTGGTGCGATCTCGGCTCACTGCAAACTTTGCCTCCTGGGTTCAAGCGATTCTCCCACCTCAGCCTCCCTAGTAGCTGGGACTACAAGCATGCATCACCACACCCGGCTACTTTTTGTAATTTTAGTAGAGACGGGGTTTTGCCATGTTGGCCAGGCTGATTTCGAACTCCTGACCTCAGGTGATCCACCCACCTCGGCCTCCCAAAGCGCTGGAATTACAGGTGTGAGTCACTGCACCCAGCCTGGGTATGGATATTTCATACCTGAACCACAGTTGCATGATGTCTCAAAGCCCCGTGGCTGGAAAATATGCAAATATGCAGCACAGTACTCTATAGGGCAACAAGCTGAATCCATGAGAAAATGATCCCAACAGGATTGATCCAGGAATAGCAGCAAGGGAAAATCTTGGCCTATTCATCCTGAAAATGGCAGGACCTCTGATGACCTAGCACGTGCCTTGGAGGGCCTTGTGACATTGCCAGGCTGTGTACAGAAACCATGCTTCTGAATCACAGAAAACACTGGCTGGTAGCTTGTTTGCATTTCTGAGTTTTAGGTTTTGAAAATTCCTTATTGCTTTCTTAACGATTACCAGTAAGTAGCTGTTAATTGCACCAATACAAGAGAATCTATAAAATTGCGTACCTTGCTTCCAGAATCCTCAACGGAAGATTTGCCTTTGGGAAGTCATTTGTGCCCCCATCCAGAGGACCCTTGCAGCCCACCAGTGGCTTCCGGGTCACACCTGGATAATCGCTCCCAGTTCTGGCCCCACATCTGATTCTAAGCCAGTTGTTTAACCTATGAACCTCAGTGTACTCATCTGTAAAATGGGTGTAATCACCCTCCCCTCCTCGTAGGTTCAGAAATGAGAACTGAATGTGTTTTTGGAGACTGAAAAGGGCTGGCCCCATGATTACTATTCTCTGTGATTTGTAACACATCTTGAGCCTGACAGTGACTCAAATCAAAACTTGTCCCTGGGGTAAAATCAGGGCATTGGGCTGTGTGTGTGAAGTTCCTCCAGCTGCCAGGGTCTGTGAGAACCAGCCCTCAGAGTGCAAATGCAGTTCCAGCACTGCTACAAAAGAGAATCTGGGCTGCTCTGCCTCAGAACAGGGAAGGTTTGAGTTATTTGCCCCTAGAATCCACCAGCTCTGACAGCATTCTGTCTTTCTGAGGTCTGAGTACAAACACGTAGATGCTGCTGTCAGAACCCAGGGCCAGCCTGGTCTGGAAGTCAAGGCTGCCTCACTTAAGCAGTATTTTCTTTGTGCCAAGCACTGTTCTAAGCTCTTTCCAGATACTCACTCATATAATCCTTCCAGCAGCTCTCCAAAATACATGTCATCCCCAGTTTACAGATGAACAAACCAAGGCACAGAGAGGTGAAGTTCTTGCCTGGAGTCACACACCCAGGAAGAGGTGGAACTGGGATTCACCTCTAGCAGTCTGGCTCCAGAGTCCATGTTCTTGGTAACTTTGCTGTGCAGTCTCAGGTCACCCACTGGCCCCAAGCTCCCTCTCAGGGCCTGCTGAGCAATAGAAAGCTTCAGAGAACATCAGAATGAAAGCCTCATTGGTAGGATGAGGCCGGGCACTGAGTAGGCCAGCTTTTTAGGATTCAACTCCTTAATCCAGAAGAGGAAGAGATTGGCAAAATATGCAGTTTGCAAACTGTGTTCCGTGGTACCCCGAGGGGGTTCCTCAGTAGTCCCTCAAGGGGTTGCCATAGCTGGTGAAAGAATCAGCAGGCAGGGCTCCAGCCCACCCTCAGCCAGTGGCTCTCCACTTACCTGTTACACACTGGACTTCCATGTACGAGTCCACGTGAAAGTTCCCATGGTAGAGTGAGTGAGAAGGAAAGAGGAAGAGAGGAGGTTTGAGAACCACGAGGAGATCAGTGGTTGTCAAACCTGACCTAGCCTTGGGTTTTAAAGATATCCATTCCCAGGCCCCATCCTGTAGCTACCAAACCAGAGGGTCTAAGGCCAAGGCCCTGGGAGCTGTGTGCGTATTGAACAAGCTCCCTGGGGTGGGCTCAGTCGCAGCAGGTGAACATAGGGCAGAGACTGAGGGTGGCAGCGTGGTGCCCGTGTGTTGGAGTGCAGACTCGCCAGGGCCATCACAAGGTAGGTTGAGGCCACCTTCCCGGGGCAACCCCAGGGTCCCCCCAGTAAGGGAGGAACCTTACCCAAGCCAGACCCCAAGCTGCCCCCCAGGCAACCTGCTGCCTGGGGCCTTGTTAGGCCCCGCTGAGCAGAGGGGACGGGCACTCTGGAGTATCTGACGCCACAGGCCAGCCTCGGAAGGCTGCAGCAGCACCCACAGTGCAGGCACAGAGAGGTTCCCCGAGTCTCTGAGAGATGCACAGCCAGGAAGTGGCAGAAGCAGGAGTCAATCCTGAGTGAGATATGAGTTCTGAGCCTGAGGTCCATCCGACTCCTCCTGACCTGTGTCCGACTGAGACTTCTGTCCAGTGGACCCGCCGGCATCAGTCTGGGGCCAGTAATATCCCATGGACACCAGACCATGAGCCCTAAATTGGGGGCAGGTCAGCCCATCTGCTGCACTCTGGGAGGTGATCTGACGTCGAGCTGCTATGGAGGGGCCTGCAGGCCTCTGCCCACCCCTGCCCCTGGGCTCCTGCGGAGGCCCAGTCTTCTTCACCCAGAAGCCCCATCACCCCCAGCCCAACACCTTCAGGGCCCCTGAGCCCAGCTCTGGACTCCCAGTGTTCAGCTTGGTCAAGGACTCACTGTGTGACCACAGGCAAGCTGGTCTCCCTCTCTGGGCCTTAGGCTGTCTCTAAAACAGACCAGGACAGTGGTTTTCCGCCTGTGGCCTGTGAAGTCTGAGAAGTCCCTGGATGTGCCGCAGAAGGCGGTCGGCAAGGGAGAGGCTGCAGCCACCATGTTGGAGGGTCCCTCCCTGCCATCCGCCTCCCTGCCCTTTAGCCCTAAACTCTAGTGTATTCGGCTTGTTGAAATAGGTCTGAATGATGGGTCTGCAGCATCTCTGCAGCTGAGAGGCAGTATGTGAGAAAACCAGGGGGCACATCGTCTCCAAGCTCCTCCAGGGATCTCTGGGCTGTGATCGGGAAGGGAGCGGGGCACCAGCCTGGTGGAAGAGTTAGTCCCCATGGATGCCCCTCAGCTTCCCTGCTTACCCCTCCTCCCTATCAGCGAGGGGCAGTATGAGCCCCTCCTTAACCCTAGTAGAACAGGAAATAGGAAAATGGGGCCCCTGACCCCCCTTCTGGAAGTCTATAAGACAAGGCCGTGAATGTTTCCCCCATGAACCACAGGACAACTGCATTGAGCAACACCTCCCCAGGTCACAGTGATTTACAGTTCACGACACTCTTTCACAGGGAGATGGGGGTCAGGGTTAAGAGATTACATCCTGGGCGAACTCCCTGGGTTTCAACCTCAGTCCTGACGCTTGTTACCTGGTAAGCTTAGGCAAGGGACTTCACCTGCTGCGCCTTCGTTTCTTCATGGGGACAATAGGGGTAAAGAGATACTAGGTCAAAGTGTTGCTGCAAGGATGAAATGGGCCAATATGTATACAAGGCTTAGCACAGGGTTCAATAAACCTTAGCCACCATGATGATGACCGTGACGATGATGATGGCAATGATAATCTCATTTCAGCCTCTCGCCAGCCCTGTGGGGTAGACAGGACAGGGCCCTTTGTACAGATGAGAAGACTGAGGCCCAGGTAAGTTCAGCAATTTGCCCAAGCTGTGGGGGCCAGCCCAGAGTAGGACCAGAGGAAGCAAGAGTGTGGGAGCTGGCCGGGCGCGGTGGCTCACGCTTGTAATCCCAGCACTTTGGGAGGCCGAGGCAGGCGGATCACGAGGTCAGGAGATCGAGACCATGGTGAAACCCCGTCTCTACTAAAAATACAAAAAAATTAGCCGGGTGTGGTGGCGGGCGCCTGTAGTCCCAGCTACTCGGAGAGGCTGAGGCAGGAGAATGGCGTGAACCCAGGAGGCGGAGCTTGCAGTGAGCCGAGAGCGCGCCACTGCACTCCAGCCTGGGCGACAGAGCGAGACTCCGTCTCAAAAAAAAAAAAGAGTGTGGGAGCTGAGAGGGGTGTCAGTGGTCTCTTGTCCACTCCCCTCATATTGCAGATGGGAGGGGGCTTGTCCACGGCCCAGCAGGGCATCAGTGTCTGAACTGGTTCTGGAACCCAGGGCTCCTGCCTCCCTGGCCAGTGCTTTGAGCTGCCTCCAACCACAAGACTCAACTAGGGGGAAAAAAGAATCCCTGGGTCAGTAAGTTTTGGAAACACTGCATCATATCTCCACACCTTATAGATCAGCACAACCCATTCACTTATTAAGGCTCTGACAAGTTCTGCAACGAAGGAAAATATTTTACCTTTACCCATCTAGTGTTTCCCAGACTTACGTGACCACAGAACCATACCTTTTACTCTCATTCAGTGGATCGCTGACTGGGAACTATTGGGAGAGATGACTTCTTCGGGCCCTTTAGCTCCACTATTCTGTGCTTTGAGGGTGCTGTCAGTGGTTCTGTGGTGATCTCTAAGCATGCCACCATTATTTAGCCATGAGAAGCCTCTGTGGCTCATATGAGATCCCTATGGGCCTCGAGAAGGGAGGTGACAGGCGCAAGACCAGGTGTAGTCCCAGCCCCTCTATCTCAGCATCCACTTTGCTGAGAAAGGACCCGAAGCAGTGCACAGCACGCACACGAGGCAGAAGAGCCCCACAGATTGGCTTGGAAATGCCGGTCCCAGCGTGTTCATTATTTTCCTGCAGTCCTAGGTCCTAGATATAGACAGACGGGCTGAGTCTGTTGGCACCGGGACCCAGGGGATGGGCATGTCCATGCTGCCAGGGTGTCTGGCCCCACCTGCCCTCCAGAGTGCCTCATCACCCTTTGGTGGCTCTGAGCTGCCTAATTGCTTTCCCTGGGACAGGCCAGAGATGTCAGAGTCACATCCAAATTGGCTCTGTGCTATACTAGGCCAGCTTCCTTCCTTATTAGGAGGCTGATGTCTGTGGAGGCGGTGTGGAGCCTGTGGCCAGGGCATGTGGACCAGGAGGGAAGGAAGCAGCCTCTGACAGCTGTCATTGTGGGCACCAGGGCTGTGGCGGCAAGGAGGAGACTTGAGACAAGCCAGAAGGACCTTGAGGGCCTGTCCCCAAATGGAGGGTTAGAGGTAACAGGCCCAGGTCACTGATGGCAGCTTGAGTGTGTGAGCCAATTCCAAATTCCTTGCGTTTCTTCACGTGTGTGCAAGAAACAAACTCATCTTAGTGGCAGCCTGAGCCCAGCAGCATTGATCGCCTCCTACAGGGAGGGGCTTAAGGAAAGGCCTGAGCTTCGGAGCTAGATCCTGAGGCTCAATCCCAGCATCGGCACATACCAGCTGTGCGACACCGAGTCCCTTTGACCCTCAGTTTCCCCCTCTTTGAAATGGAGATAAAACATATTGGCTGTTGCAAAGATAAAATAGTAAATGGAGAGACGCATCCAAGACATCCCAGCTGCTTCTTTCAGGGCTGCAGCGGCCCACGTGACAGAAAATCTCCGCTTCAGAGCAGGAACCCAGGCCCTGAGTCTGGGCTGTGCCTTCTGCACTCAATTGATTGGCTTTTCTGACCTCCACTTTTCTCATCTGTAAAATGGGCCCCTGGGAATCTTGAGTCCCCCTCTCTGGGGAGGATGCAGTGAGCTCATGCTTACTAGTTGTAAAGCACCAGGCAAACATTAGCCGTCACGACTGCACGGCCTCGTGGAGCAAGCTGGAATTACTGTCACCACCTGCTGTTTCAGATCAGCACCCACTGCAAACACATACTGGGGTGACAATGACAAGGACCCACCTTGTGGGCTCTCTCAGTTGCCAGCACTGGGCTGGACACTTACTGGCCTCATTTCAACTATGCCGCGAACTCAGAGGCCTGTGGGGACCCTGCAGATAGGCAGGTCAGTGACGTGGCCACGTGGGGCCAGCACGTGCTGCAGCAAAAGGAAGCAGCTCTGCTCACTCCAGCGAGGCTGCTCAGAGCAATGCCAGCCCAGTGTTTCCAGAGCTCCGGAACTTCTAGAGAAGCCAAAAATCTCACATAATACACCCCAATTCTTTCATATGGACAACTAATTTTTTTTAATTTAGTGTCCGTTGGGGGAAAATTTCCATGGCCCTAATTTGTCTCAGGGCCAACAGCTCTATCACCTCCAGTCTAGATTCTCTCTCTGTGGACACCTCGTGCTCTGACAGTCCCTGGTCTTCCCCTGCGTGTGGAGTCCCCGGGCCTGCCTGGCTGTAGGCGCCATCCCTATTCACCTCTATCCTCCACTAGAGGGCCCTCCTGTCCTCCACTCCCTGACGGCCAGGCAGCAGGGCTCCACGCTCGTTCCTCAACCCAGAGAAGTGTTCCCAAGGCTTAGAGTGTTTGGGGAGTGGCAGTGGAGAAGGGAAAAGCGGTCTTCGCTCAGCACTGCCCTCGGAGGCCTCGAGTCACTGCAGGAATCCTGAGCTCCGCCCCTCCTCCCCGAGGGCTACACAGGACCAGGTCAGCTGCTTGTAGTCACGTGACTCAGTTGTTTTTTTATGGTCACTACCGGAGTCTCTGGGACTCAGAGTTGGGGGTTGGGGGTTTCACCTTCAGGTGAAGATGTTGATGGGCCTGACAATAGGGTGACTCCGTAGTATCCCAGAAATCTCAGGAGGCTGCGCTATTATCAGCATGAAAAACAGCTGCAAGCCTCCCAGGGATGCGGACCGGGGCTCAGAATGAGGAATGGGGACAAAGACTGGCTTCATGGTGGGCAGGGGAGGTAGCAGGGGGTGTGAGGAAAGCTAATATGACTTGCTGACATCTACTAAGTGCTTACTGTGCCAGGCATGTGGTAGGAACTTGATGTACACTCATTAAGTCATTCAACAAACACTGACTGAATGCTTTCTATATGCCAGGCTTAGGGCTTAGGGCTGAGGATGCAGATGTGGATGATGAGATAAATTATCCTAACATCATCCTCACCAAAGTCACGTGAGGACTTTGGTGAGGAAACTAGGGCTGAGAGAGGTAACATACATAGCCCAAAGAGACAAAATAAGTGATGTGCTGGACGCGGTGGTTCATGCCTGTAATCCCAGCACTTAAGGAGGCCAAGGTGGGCAGATCGCTTGAGGTCGGGAGTTCGAGACCAGCCTGGCCAATCCCACCTCTACTAAAAATACAAAAATTAGCTGGGCATGGTGGTGCGTGCCTGTAATCACAGCTACTCGGAGGGCTAAGGCAGGAGAATCGCTTGTACCTAGGAGGCAGATGTTGCAGTGAGCCGAGATCGTGCCACTGTACTCCAGCCTGGGCAACACAGCGAGACTCCGTCTCGAAAAAAATAAAAAATAAAGTGATGGAACAAGGCCAAGAATTGGGGTCCAACAGACTGCACGACACCACTTTTCAGGCAGATATGATTAAAGCTGATTAAACTGTGAGCTGTTAGAATAAGGCTTTGTTCTCTAATTTCCAGAATTCAAGGGCTAGAGGGAGGCAGACAAGGCAGGGAGCAGGGATCACAATTAAAGGTTATCTACAAAGGGAGAGAAGATTAATTCACAAAATGGGAAGAAACCTCCTAGGATCCTTTGCCCCATGCCGTGGCTCTGGCTGAACATATTAACAGATTCTAGAAGGGCATCGGTCTGCAGCGCACATGCTCTTCCTCTCAGCTGCCGCTACAGGACCGCCAGTTAGAATGTTTCATGACGCATGATTGGAAAAGCCAAAACTGGTGCCAATGTTCCCCTTGCCATTCTCCTATAGGTGTCTAAGTTGTAAGAATCCCCTCACCACAGACCTCACCAAAGCTGTCTTCGTTTTGAAGGAAATTAAATCAATGCTGCTCATAAATGTGTTTGCTGTTCCTAAACTGGCTTTTGTGCAGTACATAGTGAAAGCCGCTCATCACTGGCTTAGGAAATTCCCAGGAGGCAGTGGCAAAGCCTTTTGAGGAGGTCAGAGGTGGGACAATTTGCATGTATCATGCAAGATAATCACATAGAAGACAGCACCTCCAATCGCCTCACCCTGGGCTAGGGGCTTGGCATCTGGCTCAGTGGTGAGTTCCTGTCCAGGTGTGCAAATGGGCAAGGATTCACCAGGCAGGGTCTCCCAGGCGTCACAATGCACAGGGTCTATAGGCGCCTGCGGAAGAGGCTCAGCTGAGACAGAAAGAACCTAGGTTGTCTGGAGGCCCAAGGAGGAACTGCTTGCCAGGGAGGGGGCTCATTCAAGCCAAAGAGGCAAAATTGGTGAAAATCTAGCTAGGGAGTTAATTAATCCAGTTAATTAATTATTAAAGTAATAACTAGTCATCAAATTGTGGACACAAGATGAAGGACCTTTTGTCACAATTCAATCCTGTTGGTTTATTATTTTTTCTTAGTGAAACCCAACATAATTTCAGCTATTTTACTAAACAATATGAAAGTGGGGTTGGGGCACAGCTGATTTCCTCAAATCCACAGCCATCCATCGTCCCCAGCTTTGCCTCCAAGAGCTGTACAGATGCACACGTGCCTGGCCTCTGCATGGGTGCATGGAGAAGGATGGTCTTCTTGCCCTGGCCCCCTGTGTCAAGATCCCCCCCTTACTTCTCATGGGATCCACCTTTCAGGGCTGCCCACTGGCAGAGAAGCCTGCCAGGGAAACATGTCAGAAAAGAGGAGTCATTGTGGGGCTTGCCCAAGGAGGCCAGCAGCTGGGGAAAGATGGGCTTCGGCTGCAGTTGCAATTGAGACTATAAGAAGGACTTCCCAAATGTGGGTGCTGCTGCAGCAGTGGAACAGGTTAGCAAGGAAGAAAGAGGAAAGCTTTTGATGTGTAGATACGTATGTAAAAGCATAAAGTTGTTGTCATTGGATAACTATGTGTTTGTCTTCCCTGGACCTCTTAGCAGCTTCCTCCTAAGTGCATGAACTTAGAGAATACTTGTCAAGTATCTGCCTAGGAATTGAGTGCAGAGCAGCGGGGACTCTGGCCATCTCCGAGATCTCAATTCCCTGACCCTCTGGAAAATTTTCAGAGTGTGGGAGGAGGGACTGAAGGAGGAGAATGTCCTCCGAGGTTGGGAGCAGGGTGGCTGGTGGTGGGACAAAGCACAGGTCTAGGACTTTGCAAGATGGTGGCACCAAAATAAGGGGGCGCCCATGTGATTTTTTTTTAAAGCATAAAGCAGTTATTGTTGGTAAAAGCAGTGCTCTGCTGGACTTTTCTATTTACTTTATGATGTCGTAAATAGGGACACATTGGTGTGGGAAGTACCACCAGTGTTTTAGCCCAGGGCCTCCCAAGGGCGAGCCTGGCCCTGGGGTCAGGGGTGGTGCAGGTTGGTGGCAGGGCCCCTGCCACCTTGCTGCCCACCCGGGGTCCTGCCGTCAGCCCCCAGCAGCTACAGTCGTGAGTGACTGATAGGCTCTCCTCCTGATGCTCTGCACACCCACGCTGTCCCTGGTCCTGTGGGCTACCACAGAGGCCTTTCACCCATTTCATATGTATTTCATGGGGCTTGGGACTGAGGGGTCAGCAAAGCATCTACATCCAACAGGGCAGCCATGATCGGGCCATAAAAAGTTGTTTTTTCACATTACCATGAAGTGTTTAAAAAATGAGAATTCAGCTTTTGGAGCTACAGGTGCTGATGGAGGCTCCCCTGCCACTTCCCAAGGGCAGGGAATTTTGACCGTAGTTGGCTGCCTGAACAGAGCTGGGCTGGGCTGAGAACGGAGGCCCCGGGGTGGAAGGGGGTAGGGCCCTCTCTGTGCCTTAGGGCAGGCTGGGGATGCTGGGAGCAGCCACACTCCATGCTCCCCAGCAGCTTGTGGATGGAGGCCAGGGATGCTGCTACACGTCCTGCGATGCACTAGACAGCCCAATAACAAAGAAATCTGGCCCCAAATGCCAAGAGTGCCAAAGTTCAGAGGCCTTGCCGTAGGCAGAGGGACAAGAGAATGGTAGCATCTACTGCATAAGAGGGGCCATAGGTGACCGTGCTGTGGCTGGAAGAGGTGTAGACGAGGTGAGGTTGGCAGAAGATGAGACCACAGAGGAAGGCCTGCTCCCTCCCTCCCTCTGTTCCTCCCTTCCTGTCTGCCTTCTTTTACTCAATACTTAGAGGGCTCATTCGATTGCAGGTAGTGCTGGGCCAGGGCTGGCTCACACAGGCCCATGGATGGATCTCTTCCCAACTCCATGTCCAGTGACAGCCTGCCGGTCACTGAAATTGGCCACAATAGGAGTATTTACACCACGGAAATTGGCAAGCAAATGCTAAAACCAGTGTACCTCTGGAAAATATAAGAGCCGGTTGTTAAACGTGGTTGGGCCCTTGCTAGGGACCACAGATGTCTAGGGGGCAAAACCAGGCCCAGCCCCTGCTCCTGTGCCGTTTACAGTCTGGTGGGAGACACAGACATTCATCGAATAATTACACAACTGTTCATTTCAGCTGTGAGATGTCATGCAGGAAAGGTTCCGGGAATTAATGACAGCGTGTGTGTATATGTGTGTGTGTGTATGTGTGTGTATGTGTGTGTGTGTGTGTGTGTGTGTTGGGGGTTGTAGGGTACCCACACTAGGTGACCAGGAAAGGAGTCCCTGAAATCATCAGTATTGAAACAGAGCCCTGAGCCTGTGTAAGTTTCGCCAGGCAGAGAGGAAAACGACAGGCCGCCGTTCAGGCCGAGGGAACAGCAGGTGCAGGGATTGGAGAGGCGGAATTAGGGGCATCGGGGAAATGCAGGAAGCCCAGGATGCCAAGGGCAGGGGTGAGAAGCTAAGGATGAGGCTGGCAAGGTTGGCCTGTGAGTCACAGCAAGGACCTTGGACTTTACCAGGGAGCCATTGAAGGATGATGAACAGAAGAGGTCCCTGGGAAGATACCATTTAAAAAAAAAAAATTCCTCTGGGCTTGAAGAGGATGGAATGAAAGAGAAAGAGGGAGGTAGGGTGTTGAGATACAGCTGAAGTGCTCTGGATAGGAGATAGTGGAGGCAACTGAGACAGGGGACAGTGATAGAGACTCAGGAGTGATGGAATTCAGCAGGAGACCTTTCAACCTTAGCCTGCCCTCACCAAGCTCACTGCCTCAACTCTGCCTCAGTGGCAGCTGAGGTCCAAGTGCTCAGCCCCCCTATCTGAGGTCTGAGACCCTATGGGGCAGCAACAGGCCCAGCCAGGTGCAGGGACACATTCAGCCACCTCATGTGACCTCCAGGGAAGCCTAGCTCCCTGCGCCACCTCCAACTCAGACACACAGGACACATTTGCAACTAAAGCTTTCCCATCAGGCTCCAGGGAGCTCTGTGTCCAGGCACACATTTGACCCCAGGGATGCAGATGCCAAGGATGTGCCAATGTGCTTGACACTGCAGACATCAAAGGAGCCTCAGAAGCCCAGGGCATGGATCACTCAGCCACAGGCTGAGTATAGACTCAAAATTTTAAATAGTAAAAGAAGAAAAAAATTAATTAAAATGCTAGAGCTCTAAGTCTTTCCCATAGCTGCTGCCAAGGGTGTCTGCCAATGGCATTCTGAAGTGAGGGACATGGGGGACCAGGGTGAAGAATGCCACCTCCCTGGGGTTGGGAGATCAGGAGTGAGGGCTGCCCTCTCACTCTCCATGCAGGGTGGGCATAGGAGAATTTACGAGGACTTTACCTCTAAGCCTCTGTGTTTTTTTGTTTGCTTGTTTGTTTTGTTTTGTTTGAGACGGAGTCTTGCTCTGTCACTCAGGCTAGAGTGCAGTGGCATGATCTCGACTCACTGCAACCTCCACCTCCCAGGTTCAAGCGATTCTCATGCCTCAGCCTCCCAAGTAGCTGGGATTACAGGTGCATGCCACCATGCCCAGCTAATTTTTGTATTTTTAGGAGAGACAGGGTTTCATGTTGGCTAGGCTGGTCTCGAACTCCTGACCTCAAGTGATCCACCTCTGTGTTTTTAACCAGCTCCCTGGTAGCTGATGTCCCTGGTCTAAAGACCACTCTAGGAGCAGGCTCCCTCCTCTAAGTGCCAGCCCTGCCGCAAGACTGTGGGATGGACCACATGACCTTGAGGGCACCTTCTATCCCTAGCATTCTGAATCCCACTGGGTGAGAGGCCCAGGTGACCCCATTCATGATGCCATTTGAGCAGCAGGTGCAGGGTGCTCCAAACTCTTCGGAGGTAGGCACCTTTCCTTGCTCTAAATGGATCCTAGACAGGCATGTGGACTCAAGCCTCTTCAGCCCCTTTTAGTTGCAAATGTCAACCTCAGGCTAGGTGGAGGAGGGACTGTTTCAGGGCAAAAATAGTGGAAAGTAGTATATAGCAACAGCTTCTCAAAGCTTCTACCAGACACTGGTGAATGGTGCACTGGGCCTGTCCGGCCATCAGCTCTGGCTCCAGGCTGCCTGTGTCACTCCAGCCCGGGGCTCACCCCCACCAAAGTCTACCATCCTTCCGTCCCGCCTTTCCATGCCACCTGTCCCCGGTAGCTTAGTAAGTATTAGGCATGAGTGTCTCTGGTCATAGAATGAATATCCAGGCGCCGTAGGGTTTGGTAGAGCAGCCCAAAGGCTGGACAGACACACGGAGCCCCAAGTTCAGTGGCAACACGCATGTCCAGATCGGCCTGTCTTTCCCCATCACAGGCCTTTGGATCCCACCAAGTCTGTCTCAGTGCTTAGGCCTGTCTCTCTGTCTCTCTCTGTGTCTGTCTCTCACTCTGAGTCATGGCTGGCTTCAAGTTCCCCAGCCTGGCAGGCAGGGCCAGGAGCCATTTCCCAGCCTTTGAGAGTATCTTCCCACACCCCACACACCATCCCGCCTCTTGCCAGTTTGAGCAATCCTTGCCAATGTTCTGTAACCAAGCACAGGCGTCCAAGAACAGGCGAGAGGGCTGCTCACATAGCTTCTTCTACACTGGGAGGTGGGGAATTCGGGGTTGCAGCAGAGCTCCCACACTAGCCTGCTGGAAACATCGGTGGACCCCTCTGAGCCTTCACTTCCCATCTGAAATGTGCCCTTTGCCCCTTTATTCCTGGGGGAAGGCAAGAGAAATTGAGGCTTCCCAAAGGAATATCCAAGTGAATAATGGTCTCATCTTCACTGGATGTCAAAACAAGTACGACAGGGAAGGGCTGAGCTGGGGGGAAAGGCAAAGGAAATGATATTTCCCGTAACCTGGACTTTTCCCATCACTGATGACATTGGACATCTCCATATACCAGGCCCTGGTAATACAAATATGGAAGGACTTGGCTGATGACCTAGGCAATCACTTTGTGGCAGGGCAGATGGACAGGCCACGCACAGCAGTGCCAGCAGGAAGCAGTGTGCTGGGTGGACAGTGCACACAGCCAGAGGGACAGCCACTCAGGGCAGCTTGGGGGAAGACATATTTGGAAGGGCCTCCCTCCACAAAACCAATAAATCTGGAATGAAACATACGTTTTAATGCATTTCTGGTCTCACAGAAAATAAGGGAAATCCCCAAGATGTCTACAGACAAAAATCGAAAGCTGTAAGGTAACACCAGAACAGGAGCAGTGAGTGATCACCAAAGGCAAAAGCTGAGGTTGTCCCAGAGGCAAATGCTGCTATCAGGACTGTTATCGGGGGGTTAAATTTTGGGATATAGCAAAGTGGAAGAACAGAGCCGGAGACTCCGTCATTCAACCAGAGTCTCTCAAAGGGGCATGAAGTGGCCCCTGGACCCAGGTCTCATCCCCACTCCTCTTCTCTTCCCCACCCCAGTAGAAGTTAATGTAAATCCTCTCTGGAGAAAGGTATCTGCTATTTAGACCCTAAAGATTCCCGTAAATTAAGATCAAATATGTGGTCAGCATGAGTAAACGTCAGCAAAAACAAATAGCAAATTTAGACCCTCTAAGGTCTTTTCAGACATAGTAATTATCAATACCAAATACAAAATACTAAATACTATGCATAAAATACTTGAGGAAATGTTAGATGAAATCGCAGACATGAGCAAACAACAGGAAACTATCTGACAAGACCAGGAAAACTTGAAAGAGAAAACAAAACGTTTTAGAAATGAAAAAAAATATAGCTGGTAACATTAAAAATAAATAAAAGGGTGGGTTAAACAGCAGACTAAATAGGTGAAGAGATAATTTTAAAAATGGAAAAAAAAAGACCTAAGGAAATTACCAAGAATGCAATGCACAGAGATGAGATGAAAACTAAAGGAGAAATTACTGTGTCGAATACAGTAGCCACTAGCCCACATGTTGTTCTTAGATTTATATTAGAATTAATTAAAATTAAATAACTAAAACTCAGGTCTTCAGTTGTACCAGCCATTTTACCTCTGCCATTTTTTTTTTTTTTTTTTTTTTGAGATGGAATTTCACTCTGTCACCCAGGCTAGAGTGCAGTGGCACAATCTCGGCTCACTGCAACCTCCACCTCCCAGGTACAAGCAATTCTCCTGCCTCAGCCTCCTGAGTAGCTGGGATTACAGGCACCTGCCACCACGCCCACCTAATTTTTGTATTTTTAGTAGAGATGAGGTTTCGCCATGTTGCCCAGGCTGGTCTCAAACTCCTAGGCTCAAGCAAGCCTCCTGCCTCAGCCTCCCAAAGTGCTGGGATTACAGGCATGAGCCACCACGCCCGGCTGACAAGGAGAAAATTTTAAAAGTAGCTAATGAAAGAACAATTAGGCTTGCAGTGGACTTCTCTTTAGCAGAAATGAAGACCCACGATCATGAAACAATATCTTCAAAGCGCTGAAACAAAAGGTGAACTCTCAACCTAAAACCGTGTTCCCAGCAAAACCCTTTGAAGTACAAGGGGAAAATAGACTTTCTTCAGATAGGCAAAAGTTGTAACAGCTGACTACCAAAACACTTTTTTTTTTTTTTGAGACGGAGTCTCGCTCTGTCGCCCAGGCTGGAGTGCAGTTGCGCAATCTCGGCTCACTGCAAGCTCCGCCTCCCGGGTTCACGCCATTCTCCTGCCTCAGCCTCTCCGAGCAGCTGGGACTGCAGGCGCCCGCCACCACGCCCGGCTAATTTTTTTGTATTTTTAGTAGAGACGGGGTTTCATCGTGGTCTCGATCTCCTGACCTCGTGATCCGCCCGCCTCGGCCACCCAAAGTGCTGGGATTACAAGCGTGAGCGACCGCGCCCAGCCCCAAAACACTTTTAATCGAAAAATCTTTTAAACCATGTTCTTCGGGAATAAGAAAAGCTATTCCAGAAGGAAGGTCTGAGGTACAAGAAGACATGATGAACAAAGAAATTCGTAAACATGTAAGTCAATTATTTTAAGCAAACGTTATCAGTGTAAAATAATTATCGCGACAATGTCTACATTATGGGGTTTTAAAAGAGGATAGAATTAAAATCCTGGATGCGGTAGCGTGGAAGTCAGGAGGAGTGATCAGAATTAATATATTGTAAATAATTCTTACTATTTAGGATGGCATTAGGATATTGAACAACCCTAGGTTTTATTAAGATAAATAGGTATAGTGACTTTTCAAGGGTAATCATTAAGGCAGTGGTTCTAGAACTTGAGAATACTTCAGAATTATCTGGTGGGTTTTGAAGCAGACCACTGGGCTCCACCCCAGAGTTTCTGTTCCAGGAGATCTGGGGTACAGTTCTAGAATTTTCATTTCTACCAAATTCCCAGATGTTGCTGATGCTACTAGTCCAGGGACCACACTTTGAAAACTACAGCTGCTACACTAAAATCAAAAACATAGAAAAGCTTAACTTCCAAACCAACAGAGCGGGGGCCGGGGGGTACGGGGGGAAATGGAATGAGAAAACAAATCAAAGAAAAAATAATCTTCCATCCAGACCAGCTTTGTCCAATAGAAACTAATGCAAGCCACACGTGTAACTTTATACCTTCTATTAGCCACATTTGAAGTAAAAAGAAACAGGTGACATGACTTTTAATAATATATTTTATTTAAACTGGTATGCCCAAAATATGATATGTTATCAATTTTAAAATGATTATGAGATCGTTTACATTCTTTTTTACACATACATCAAACTCCAGTATGTGTTTTATGCTTAAAGCACTTTTTTTTTTTTTTGACAGGGTCTTATTCTTTTGCCCAGGCTGGAGTGCAGTGGCGCGATCTCAGCTCACTGCAACCTCCACCTCCTAGGTTCAAGCAATTTTCCTGCCTCAGCCTCCCGAGTATCTGGGACTGCAGGCATGCACCACCACATCCAGCTAATTTTTTTGTATTTTTAGCAGAGACGGGGTTTCACCATGTTGGCCAGGGTGGTCTTGAACTCCTGACCTCAGGTGATCCACCCACCTCGGTGTCCCCAAGTGCTGGGATTACAGGCATGAGCCACCACACCCAGCCCTTAAGGCACTTCTCAATGTGAGCTAGCCACATTACATGTTCAGTAGGCACATGTGGCTTGTAGCTGCTGTGCTGGACAGAGCAGTCTGGACAGTAAGTGACATGGGCCCGCAGGGGACAGAGGCCTCCACTCAGTCACTGAGTATCCACTCTATGTCAGACACAAGGCTGAACACTTTGCACACATCATTTCATTTCATCCTCACACCATCCTGTGAGATTAAGCGTTCTTATCATCCCCATTTTACAGAGGGGAAAACTGAGGTTGAGAAAATGTAAAACACTTCCATGAGATCTTTTGGTTGATAAGCCACGGAGCTGGGATTCAAACCGAGGGCTCCCATATTCCAGGGCCAACCTCTGAACCTCTAGCCCAGGCGTTTCTCTATGTGGTTTTTTGCACTGGGCCAAAAAACTCTGTGGGCTTTAGGCTTTAGGCTTTGTGGGCCTGTCTCAATGTCTCAACTCTGCCATTGTAGCATGAAAGCAGCTTTAGACAATAAATAAACAAATGGGCACAGCTGTGATCTAGTAAAAACTTTATTTAGAAAAATAGGAGGGAGGGCTGGATTCCGCCAGGGGGGCCGTAGTCTGCTGACCTCTATGCTGGGCCAACACAATTGCCTCTATAAGGCCTCATTTAGGGGAGACCTCAATGGTCACACTCAGTAGTACTAACAATCTGTGGGGGTGTGTGTGCGTGCGTGCATATGTGTTGGGGTGGGTGGAAGGATGCAGAGCCTCTCATTCCAAAGTCCACAGTCTTCCTAGTTTCTGGAAGGATCCCGAGTGGCTGCCTTTTAGTGGTAGCTTCTCAGATTCCACCAGGGACTCAGCCAGCACCCCCGACTCGGCAGCCCCTCCGCTGAGCAGCCTGGCCATCAACATGAGTTATTCCCGCTCTCAAGACTGAGAAGGAGGGAAATAAAAGCCAGGATTGATGGAATCCGGACATAAAATCTGGCCCCATAATGCCTGCATTTTGGAAACTGCCTTTAATTAATGGTTTATGACCCCAAGGCCCCCCTAGACTCCTCCCAAGCCCTTCTGTCACGTCGTCTCCTTGGCGCTCAGTCCTCAGGGGTGGGGGAGAAGGAGGCGGTGGTGAATAGGGGTGGTGAATAGCTGTCTTGCAGAAACCAAAATGTGTGGTTTGCGCACATGAACCCAGCTTGGCCTCTGGCATTCCTAGGGCCTGGACTCCATAAATAATGCGAGCTGTAAAGCCAGCTCCCCTCAGAGCCCTGAGGCCTGCTCACTACAGAAAATAACTCAAATAACCCACACACACTCACAAAGACACACAGGCACACGCTCACATTGCACACCAGACGTTTGCCTTTTCTGTTTGTCCACCTATCTGTTGTCCCCACTCTGACCTCGACTCCCTCTCTCCCTCTCCTCCTTTCAATTTCCCTTCGCATCCTTATTGCATCTGGACACCCTTTCTCTCCCCAAACCCTCTTCTTTGAACCTTCCCCTCTTCTGGGGGACTCAGGAGCAGGTGCCAACTTCTGCTCCCACCTCCTTTCTCTCCTTCCCATGCTCCTTTAGCTCCCTTTCTTGGGGAGACGTAGCCAAGGGCTGCAGACACCCCCCACCCACCCACCTGGGCACAGAATGGACAGATCCACCCTCACCTCACTGAGAGCCCCACCCCTCCCACCTTGACCAGGCGGGAGTCCAGCAGGGACAGTGAATTTCTGCCCTGCCAGGCTGGACAACCAGGAGGACTTTTTCCCTCTGAAGGCACCGAAGCTGTAGCCAGGAATGTAGTGGGAAGGAGGCAGCTGCAGCTGATCTCTAGGTGTGGCCAAACAGTGCCCAAGCCCCAGGAGAGGGACCTCTTATTGCCAACAATAGCCAGCCTTGACTAGGTGCCTACTGTCAGCCTGAAAAAAGACACATCAGAAAAAAAAATCCTATATGATGAATGTATTTAGGAGTAAGAAAAATGGATTAGACTCTGGAAGCATAGCTGTGGCAAGTCATAGGTGCATCTGGAGAGGGGACAGCAAAGGGAAGCTTTTATTGGCAAAAAAAAAAAAAAATAGTTCATATAAGCTGCTTGGAAACAGACTTCATTGGCTGCAGAGGCTCAAAGCTAGAGTTGGCGTCAGTTCATTGGTGGAGACGTCGTTACTGGGCAGTGTTCTCTGGAGAACATCTTATCTGAATTGCTGCAGTCCTGAAGAAGGAATTTCTTGGGGGCTATTTTAGAAAGTCCTTGAGACGGTCCTTATCTCAGACATGCAAGCACGAGTTCCCCTCCTTCATGCTTTCCCAGCTCTAATTCTTCTGGTTCTGACAAAAGTGATTTCATCCTGGTATCTGCAACTTTCACACTTCCATAGCTTCGCATTTGGAGTTTATAACGTTCATTTCAAGCTACGAGGCAGATATTCTCATTATTCCCATTTTATATATGGAGAAACGGAGGCTTCAAGGAATCTGCCTGAAGCTGAGGTCTGTTCAACTCCAAAGCCTGGTCCAAATGGACGACAGGGGCCGTGTCTTGGAACTTTGGGTAACCAGATGTGGCCACATATCACCTCTCCTCTTCCCAGAAGCACATAACAGAGAAGTGAGACTCAGCTAGCGGAATAAAACAGAGTGAAGCCAGCCAGGCTGGAGGCCTCCCACGGGCTCTCAGCTCTCTCCCATCCAGGAAGGATGCCGTGTTTCAGTGCCTGTTCCAATCCCTATAGATCTTGTAGTCCTGTGCCTGATCCAAAAGACTTCCCTCCAAGCCACGCCAGTCCGTGGGAGCCGGCACCAGCACCGGGTGCCCGCCTGCACCCCGGCCTGACAGCCCTGTCACCTGGCAAGAACCTGGGGCCCTGGCGGGGCTGCAGAGGCAGCTGCTGCTGTTTCCGCATTCCTGGGCACCATGGTAACAGGAGGCTACTCAGATGGGTGACCTGCACAGAGCTCTCTGCAACCTCTGCCATTTCCTTGGGAAAAACAAAGGGCTTGGGACCACTGAGAAGGGAAACATGATAATGTTGGCAGTGACCTCTCAACCCATACTTGTCCCAGCACGGACAGCCCCATCACACTCACCACCACCGAGTCCTCACAGCAGCCCACAGAGGAGGCAGGCAGCGGAGAACAGTACCGGGTTAGCTTTACAGAGGAGGAAACTGAGGCACGAGGTGTTTGGGAGACGGGTTTTGGTGGAGATGGGGATGGATGAGTGTCTGGTCACCAAGTGGATGCAGCCCTTTTCAAAGAGTCCCTCAAGGAGTTTAAGATGGAGAGAGGGAAGGCGTTGTGGGGAGGGGGTTTGTAACTTGAAAAAGTGAGATTTCTAGGCTTTTTTCTCCATGTCAAACATAATATAGTCAATGCGGAAAACTTGGGAGACAGAAAAGTATGCACAGTCACAAATACTCTCACACACTCACACGTGCACATTCACACACACACCCGCACAATTACCTATCACTGCTTTCCAGAGACAGACTTTTCATGGTGATCCATCTAGTACTTTACATATTTTTATATACTAGATTTTCTCCACCTAGTATACTGTATACACATACATGTGTATATAATAATTATACACTTTACATCTACATATAATTTTTAAACCACAGTCAGGGTTACACTGTGCCTGCTGTGTTTTGTTGTTGTTGTTTTTTTGCGATGGAGTCTTGCTCTGTCGTCCAGACTGGAGGGCAGTGGCATGATCTCAACTCACTGCCACCTCTGCCTGCCAGGTTCAAGCGATTCTCCTGCCTCAGCCTCTCGAGTAGCTGGGACTACAGGCATGTGCCACCACGCCCACGCCCGGATAATTTTTTGTAATTTTAGTAGAGATGGGATTTCACCGTGTTAGCCAGGATGGTCTCGATCTCCTGACCTCGTGATCCACCTGCCTCCCAAAGTGCTGGGATTACAGGTGTGAGCCACCACGCCCAGCCGTGTTTTCCTTTTTCATTTGGCAATAGGTAGTGGACGTTTTCCCGTGACAGGAGTTTTTATTCATTGCACATATTCCAACATATGAATGGAGTGTCATTCCTTCAAACTCTCATCAATAACCATACATATTGCTTCCTAGTTTTTAATTTTTCCAAAGTTTTTATTATAAAACTATACATGTTTACTGGGGAACTTTGAAAATACAGAGACATACAATAAGAAAAAAAAACCATATTCTCCTCAGCACACAAAGGCAGTAACTATGAACATTCATGTAGATTATTACCTATTGTTTTAATTTTGTGTCCTGTCTCTACGGATGGATAAGTATTTTTTTTTTTACATCCTTGTAATGATTTATAATATTGAATTTCAGCAGGGTCATTTCTGTTTGTTTTTTTGTTTTTGTTTTGTTTTTTTTTTTGAGACGGAGTCTTGCTCTGTCCCCCAGGCTAGAGTGCAGTGGCGCAATCTCAGCTCACTGCAAGCTCCACTTTCCGGATTCACGCCATTCTCCTGCCTCAGCCTCCCAAGTAGCTGGGACTACAGGCGCCCACCACCACGCCCGGCTAATTTTTTTTGTATTTTTAGTAGAGACAGGGTTTCATCGTGTTAGCCAGGATGGTCTCAATCTCCTGACCTCATGATCCGCCCACCTCGGCCTCCCAAAGTGCTGGGATTACAGGCTTGAGCCACCGCGCCCGGCCTCAGCAGGGTCATTTCTAATCAGAGCTTTCTTTTTTTGTTTTTTTTTTTTGAGACGGAATTTCACTCTTATTGCCCAGGCTGGAGTGCAATGGCGCGATCTCGGCTCACCGCAACCTCCGCCTCCCGGGTTCAAGCGATTCTCCTGCCTCAGCCTCCCGAGTAGCTGGGATTACAGGCATGTGCCACCACCCAGGCTAATTTTGTATTTTTAGTAGAGACGGGGTTTCTCCATGTTGGTCAGGCTGGTCTTGAACTCCCAACCTCAGGTGATCCACCCGCCTCGGCCTCCCGAAGCGCTGGGATTACAGGCATGAGCCACTGTGCCCAGCCAGTCAGAGGTATATTTGAATACTTGTTGTTTCTCATGGTATTGAGTTTGTCTTGTTTGGGTGTGTGCGGTTTTTGTTTTGTTTTGTTTTGTTTTGCTTTGAGATGGGGTCTCAGTCCGTCACCCAGGCTGGAGTGCAGTGGTGTGATCTTGGCTCACTGTAACCTCCGCCTCCCTGGCTGAAAAGATCCTCCTACCTCAGCCTCCTGAGCAGCTGGGACCCCAGGCACACACCACCAAGCCCGGCTAATTTTTTTGTATTTTTGGTAGAGATGGGGTTTCACCATGTTGCCCAGGCTGATCTCAAACTCCTGAAGCTCAAGCATTCTGCCCACCTCGTCCTCCCAAAGTGCTGGGATTACAGGCGTGAGCTACCGCGCCCGGCCTGTTTAGGTTTTTATTGAACCCTGTTTTAGAGAGATTCTTTTCCCCTCTCAATTGAGTCTCTGTAACCTGAACTTTTCATATTTACCAGGCATTGATGCAACCAACCATATATAGAAGAGTGGGGTTAGAAAATGTTGGTGGATGAACTTTTTTTTTTTGGTCTGTGAGGGCCATTCCAGAAACAGCTTTCAGTGTATTAAGAAATGGAGCTGGTTTCCATTTATCCTACGAAAATAAATCACCCAGTTGCCCAAAGACGACTGCCGCTGTGGTGTTTACAATAGTGAAAAATTGGAAACAACCGCCATGCCCATCAGTAGGAGGTAAAATAAATTACGGAACCTCTTTCTGATGAATCCCGTGTAGTCAAAAGGTACCATAGGTCTCTATGGAGATGAAGAGTCTCCTCCACAGTGAAAGTGAACAGGCATATCACAAATGCACACACCTCAAATGCACACACTCCGTAAGCAAGCGGGTCTGTGTGTGTTTGTAAGTGTGGCTTTTCTGTATCCCAAAGAGTATTTAACAGCTGCTGTCTCTAGGTGGTGTCGATTGAGAAGAATGATGAGACAGGTCTCAGTCATTTTAGAGGTGTGTTTGTCAAAGTTAAAAACGCGTGCCCGGAAGACAGGTCTGTGCCTTTCTCCGAAGATGATTTTGGGAGCTCCAAATTTAAAGGGGAAAGGATATTGAGAAGTATACAGTTTCATGTAAGAGGGGGGTGGGGGGAAATAATCATTCATGCCTTTGTCTGGCCCAGTGAATCTGCATTTTTACATAAGGTAACATAGACAGATGGGGAACATGCAGGAAATTGACATTTTTACATACGATAAAGATAAATGGGGCAGGGGAACAATCAGATATGCATTTGTGCCAGGTGAGCAGAGGGGTGAATACTGTGTAAAGATAAGCTATCCATTAACATTGCCATGGTGAATTTTAACAGAAATGCTTTAGGGTAAATCTCTCGAAGCTCACCAGGAATTTCCTTGTGGGCAAAATATGAGAGAGGTGTGTAACTGTTCATCTTATTTAGGAATCAAAACGGGGAGGCAGGTTTGCGTGACCCAGTTCCCAGCTTGACTATTCCCTTTGGCTTAATGAGTTCGGGGTCCCAAGATTTATTTTCCTTTCACAGTCACGTGGGGTGATCTTCATTTTCTGTTTTATTTTTTTCTGGGACAAGCTTTCCTTCTTTTCTTTTCATAGATTACTTTTGTAAAGGGGGCAAGGGCAGAAAAACAAAAACACAAAAAGGCACTTTGATTTTGAAGAGAAGAAATGCATGGGGGGAGGACGTCCCCACCATCCTCTGCCTCCTGGGGGTGCGGCCTGCCCAGCCCTTGCCCCCGGCAGCCTCATCCCCCAGCGTGGCCTGCACTTGTGTGTTGCAGACTCGGACAGCCAGTGCAGCCCCACGCGGCAGAGCCTCAGCCTGTCGGAAGGCGAGGAGCAGATGGACCGGCTGCAGCAGGTGGAGCTGGTGAGGACCACCCCTATGTCCCACTGGAAGGCGGGCACCGTCCAGGCCTGGCTGGAGGTGGTGATGGCCATGCCCATGTACGTCAAGGCCTGCACGGAGAACGTGAAGAGCGGGAAGGTAGGCAACTCCGGGCCCCCTATGGGATGCCACTCATGCCCTCCGTGAGCTTTACGCACCCAGAAGCTGGCCTGCCCCCCACTGCTACCCTGGAGTCAGGAGAAGGTGCAGTCTAGGAGCTAGCCAATACAATCAGCCTCTGATGTACCTGCTCATTGTGCCTCCCTGGCAAGGCAGAGAGCCCTTCTGAGCCTCAGCTGCCTCATCCTGACAATGGACCCAAGTTTCCTTTACCTGCTGAAGGGAAAGGGCTCCTTCTGCCTGAACAGGGATTCCGCCCCAGGTCAGAGTTGCAGAGGTTTCCATGTGCCCTGACCCCACTGTATGAAAGGTGGGCAGGAGATGGGGAAGGAGCCCCATGTCAACAGACCCCCTCTAGGGCAGGAACCCAGCCGGCAGCTGTCCCAGCCCCCATATGATACTCCTTCCCGGGGGCAGGTGCTGCTGAGCCTGAGTGACGAGGACCTGCAGCTGGGCCTGGGGGTGTGCAGCTCCCTGCACCGGCGCAAGCTGCGCCTGGCCATCGAGGACTACCGTGACGCCGAGGCAGGCCGCAGGTGAGCCCACCATGAGGGGCCCTGGGGGAGGAGAGAGAAAAGTCATCCTGAGGCCTTTGGTCACACAGGTGGGGTGAGCGGGGCACTGTGGGCTGAGCCAGGTGGTGGGGGACATCAGGGTGTGACTAAGATGGTCTGGGGATGCCCCTGATGAGGGGGCTTCAGCACACCCCAACCCTGCTCTGGGCCAGCCCCCTCCGTAGAAAGACACATAAGGAAGATGAGAGGCCCCAAAGGCCCTAGTACACCCCCAACCAATGCGGAAACCTCACAAGCCCCCCAGCACTCCTCTGCCTCCCGAGACCAGCCCGAGCGGCTCTGCACACTGGGCTGCAATGGTGTCTGCTCCTGACTCTTACCATTCCAGGGTGAGGAAAGACAGTGCAAGGCAGAGCCGAGGCAGGCAGAGATCAAGTAGGCATGAGCGGGCTTGGTGAAACCTCTTCCAGAGAGGAGCCGGCCGGGCGGAGGGGGCTTCTCTTAGCGAGCATACCCGGGATGGCCGCAGGCCTTCCCATCAGGTGTACCCCCGCAGGCCACCCACCCCCACCTCTCATACCACTCCTGCTCTGCCTCCCGCTTGCCTGCCTCCCACTTGCCTACCTCTCTCCCGACTTTCTGAGAGCAAAATTTGTTGAGCAGGGGCAGCTACAGGATAAAGGGAAAGAACCCCCACCCCCACCCCACCCCACCCCGTTCTGAGAATGTGGAGAGGGGAAGAACTCGCTTTGTAAATCTGACACTTCTGTTTTGCATAATTATGTCCTTCACTGGTTTCTCCATCATTTTTGTGTAGTTAATTAATCAAACCTGGTGGTGTGTGCTGTAATTTGCAGAAGCAGCTTAGGGGATTTTTTTAGAAGCAGGGTTTGGCGTGGAAAATCGGCTGGTTTGGAAGCAGGAAAACCAAATCCATATGTGTGCAGGAGACGGGCCATTGGCATGACTCTAGGGTGGCAGGAAGTACTGAGGTGAGACTGGATCAGAAACTTAGGGAGCAACTCAGAGCAAGAAGGTGCCAGGCCTCATTGGCACCATCAGGACACTGGCTCGTCTGAGACAGGGCTGGGCTGAGGGATGGGGAGGGGGGCCGTGAGGGCAACCACTGCTGGGCTCTCCTTCCTGAGGGTCCCAAAAGCACCTTACACCCACAACCACCTCCTAACCAGTTCCATCCCGGAATCCCCTAAAGCCATCCCTGAAACCCCTCACCATCTTTGGTCACCCAAGTTGGAAATCCCTCCTGCCCCCCTCACCCCACACCCAGCAGGGTCCATAAACACTGCCTGTGTTCACTGAACAGGGTGGGGATGACTGCTTCACCTTTCGAAAACTTGAGAAGTCTGAGCTACTGCCTGGGTTCCCCCTAAATGGGGACAAGCTTTTCTTCTTTTCTTTGCATAGATTACTTTTTGTAATGGGGGCAAGGGCAGAAAAACAAAAACACTAAAAGCCACTTTGATTTCAAAGAGAAGAAATGCATGGGGGGGGGGACTTCCCCACCATCCTCTGCCTCCCGGGGGGTGCGGCCTGCCCAGCCCCTGCCCCCAGCAGCCTCGTCCCCCAGCATGGCCTGCACTTGTGTGTTGCACAACACAGCCCCTAAATGGGGCTGTCTTAGTCTGCTTGGGCTGCCATAACAAAATGCCACCACCTGGGTTGCTTAGACAACAACAACTTACATCTCACAGTTCTGGAGGCTGGAAGTCCAAGATTGGGATGGCAGCATGGTTGGGACCTGGGGAGGGCTCTCTTCCTGGCTTGCAGAAGGCAACCTTCTTGCTGTGTCCTCACATGGGGAAGAAGGAAGAGGGAGGCGGAGAGAGTGATGTCTCTGGTCTCTTCCTGTAGGGACAATAATCCCATCACGAAGGGCACCCCTATGACCTCATCTAATCAGCTCCCAAAGGCCCCAGCCCCAAATATCATCACATTGAAGGTTAGGATTTCAGCATATGAATTGGGTGGGGGATGCAGCAGAGGGAAACATTTAATCCCTAACAGTGGCACCATGTTAACTTCCAGGAACCAGGAGTCTGTGGTCCCAGGGATCATGGAGCCCCACCCTTAGACACCCCCAGGGCTTCTACTCCCAGTGGGAATCTGGCCTGTCTCCAGTTTGCCACATGACCTTGCCCTCTCTGGGACTGTTTCCCACCTGAGAAGTGAAGGGAGTTAAATTAGGACAGTGGTTTTTAAACTTTTGAGGATCATGATCACTTTAAGAATCTAATAAGAGATTTTGACACTTTGTGTAGAAAAAATACACAAAACTTCATAACTTTTCACTGCATTGGGTTGGTGGGTGGGACTCTCTGGCCCACCCACTTTCAGGGCTCCATGGACTCGGGGGTAAGAACTCTAAATGAGTTCATCTTTGAGAACATTTTCAGCCATGACATCTTGTGTGACCATGGGCATGATGGTGTCCTCTCTGGGACTGGTCACCTTATCTACAAAATACCAATGACAAAACCCACCAACCCCTTACCAACCCATCATCACCTTATGGATATCATTTTAATTACCCTCACAACATCAATGCAGGATAGACATGCTTACTCCCATTTTAAAGATGGAGAAGGCTGGGTACGATGGCTCACACCTGTAATCCCAGCACTTTGGGAGGCCAAGGCAGGTGGATCACCTGACATCAGGAGTTCGAGACCAGCCTAACCAACATGGTGAAACCCCGTGTCTACTAAAAATACAAAAATTAGCAGGCATGGTGGTGGGTGCCTATAATCCCAGCTACTCAGGAGGCTGAGGCAGGAGAATTGCTTGAACCCAGGAGGCAGAGGTTGCAGTGAGCTGAGACTGCGTCATTGCACTCCAGCCTGGGTGACAAGAGCGAAACTCCGTCTCAAAAATGAAGTCAGAGAAAATTAGATGCAGAGAAATCATGAGCATAAAGTCACACTACAAAAAACCTGACTTCAAAGTCCGTTGCCTTTCTAGTATCCCATGCTGCCTTTGTGTTAAAAACAAGAACAATGACAGCTTCTACTACTATTATTTATGGAACACTAGGTGTGTCCCAGACCCTGCGTTAGGGGTTTTGCATTCTCCTCTCTTTTAGTGCCTACAACTCCATGAGGCAAGCACGATTCTCCCCATTTTGCAGAGGAGAAAACGGAGACCCAGAGGTTCAAGGTCCCAGAGCTAAAAAGTAATAGAACCAGAACAGCCTCCCGTTTTCCATGCTGTGCCGTGACCCAGACAATATCTAAATTTTGTGCCTGTCCTCAGATTTCAGAGTCTAATCTGGCTCCAGTTCAGGGACAGGGCAGTGACAAATTTTATAAAATGTCTGAATTCCTTTTAAAATCATGCTGTTTTATTCAACTTGGGCTCTTACGATAAATAGCTCAAACCAACAGCTGGGAACATATCGCCAAGCTGAGGCCCCATGGGGACACCGTTAATGAAAAGAGAACATTTCTGAAGGGCAGGAGCACATTAATTGTGGGCACACAGATGGAGATTGCTGATTATGGATGGGCCCCTCTCGAGTAGGTTAAGTGGGGTGCCCCCTCCCCAGCTCTCCACCCCAACTCTTGTTGCACTATTGATTTGCTGACCAAACTCTTGCTTCGGAGAGGAGAGGAGGCCATTCTAAGCTCCATCAGTGACAAATCCGGCCCAGTGGCATCTGACTCAGAGGGCTGTGGGCTCCAACTCCTGCCTGAGAGAAGGGTCCTTCTGTAACAAGGCTGAGGCCGGCCCTTGAGGGACTGGGAGGGGGACTGCCCCAGGACCTTTTCATCCTAGAAGGGAGGTTGTCTTGGGCCAGAAGTTTCCAGTTCAGGAGCTCCAGCTGGGCAGCCTCTAGGGGGACTGGGGCAAATGACCCGCTCACCCAGCCCTGCTCTGTCATCCACACATTCGACTATAAGACAAACACTGGTGAGTGTGAACGCTGAGCCTGAAGGGGCCCTGGACATTCACAGATAAGCCACACCCCATCCTGCCCCCCAGAAGCTGACCATCCAGTGAGGCAGCTAGCCAGATGCGTAACCATGAACCACAATGTGACTAGTCCAGAGATGGGGACTTCCAGGGGCTTTGGGCACAGAGAAGGGCTCCTGACCCAGCATGACATCTTGGAAGGCTTCCAGGAGACCAGACATCTCTGCAGAGTCCATAGGAGTTCACCAGGGGAAGAGGGTGGGGTAGAGGGCAGGCCTGGAGACAAGGGGGGCCTGGTGGACCCAAGTGGTTCTGGGAGGCTGATGGGCAGAGGAAAGGAGAGTGAAGCCAAGCTGCAACCCCATCGGTCTCTTAGCCATTCTTCCAGCAAGCGTTCAATCAGTGTCTACTGTGCACGTAGCACTGTGCTGTTTGGCAGTGAACACAGTTTCTGTCCTGACAGAGCTTATCTGCTAAGGTGGGGAAGAAAGAAAATAAACTAGTGGACAAACCAGTTAATTGCTAAGATTCAATATGTGATTAGAGCTTTGAAGGAGAGCACAAGGGACGGTGAGCAGACTTGGGGGCAACTTTAGACACAGCAAATTCCGAGAAAAGGGAGATTTGACGCCCAAGGGATGAGGAGGGGTGAGCCCTGGGCTGCAAGGAGCCGGCCAGGGAGGGGAATCAGGGGTGAAGAGCTCAGTGCCTCCAGGAAACGGCCCCCAGGAGCCCAAGCCCCACGTGCGTTGTGGGAGGGGAAGTCAGCCAGGGCCAGTGCGGGTGACCCTTGCGGACTTGTGATTTTACTCCTGCAAAGAGAAGCCACAGAGGGTTAAGCAGGGGAGTACATGATCAGACTGACATTTTAAAAGGACCCCCTGGTGGTCCTGGGGGATGTGGAATAGAAGGGAAGCAAAGGCAGGAAACGGGGAGCAGCCGGGGACAGTGGCAGAAATCCACACCAGAGATGCCTGCAGCTTAGAGCTGGGAAAGGAGAGAAGTGGACAGAGGATGCACTGACCAGAGTGACCGGATAGACAAGGATGGGCTATCAGCTTGGGAGTTGGGTGACAGAGAAGGGCCCCTGGGTGATGGTGACAGTGACAGTGAAGGGGAACAACTGAGCCATTAAGTATGACACGTCTGTGATAGCCAGGCAGCGTTAAGAGGGCAGCTAGAGGCTGAGAGAGGAAAGAGGAGCTCAGAAAAGAGCTCAGAGTTTAGATGCTCAGAAAAGAGTGGAGAATTTGGGAGCCCTCCCTCATGGGTGCCTTCCAGAGCCCTGGAGATGGGTAATACAGAGACAGGAGTGCCTGGAGAAAGAGGCCGAGGGGGTTAGGAGGGAAGAGGAGCCCATTGTTTGGCAGCATGTACCCCAGCAGGGTGGTCACGGGATGCTGAATGCATATCCAGGCATGAAGGCAGGAAGGACATAGAGGACCCACCCAGGACCCTCAGCAGGAGGGTGGCATGACCAGCTGTCTCTGGTTGCTGCCCCAGGAGCAGGGTGGAGTGGCTTTGCAAGCCCACCACTTTCCCTTTCACATACTGATGGCTTCGTGGCCCCCTGCACCTCCCACTTAGACCAGCACTCTCCCACCTGTCAGACCTGGGGCATTTTGCAAAATCCCTTGCAGGTGGGATGCGGTGCGGTGATCCTCATTCCTTCTGCAAGGCTGCCACTGTGTGGCGAGCAGCGGAATGACAGCCAGGCGCAGTCACACTTTCACCGGCTTGAAAATTCAAGCACTTGTGCACCTGCTGTATACGTGGTACAGGGGTCATTTCTATGTGGGGCACAAGGAAATATGAGACCCGGCAGTGCAGTGGTAAGAGAGAGGGTTTGTAATCAGTCAAACATGGACTTTAATTCTGACTCCAAGAGGGCCACTGTGTGGCTCTAGGCAAAGTTGGAGACGGCAGCTTTGCCTTCTTCGCGCATGATTAGGACCTGCCTCGCACACCTGAGTGGACACCCAACATCCCTGAAACAGGAAAACAGACCGCAGAGCACTGGGGAGGGATGCGCCAATCAGGTGGGCCAAGCCCAGGCTTTGTGGGTCTCGGGGATGCTGTGGAGGCCCCCAGGGAAATGAGGAGGGCTTAGGTGGAGGGGCGGGGTCCCCAGAGGTGCTGCCTCCCACCACACACGGCCCTTCTGCTCCCTGCCCCTGCGCCTTCTCACCCTCACTGCGTCCGAGTGTGGGTGAGTCTCTTCCTGTTCCCTTCTACTTCTTTCTCTGTTGATCCCTTTCTGTTCTTCAGTCTCGGTCTCTCTCTCTCTCTGCCTCTTCCTCTTTGTTCTTCTCTATTTCCCTCTGCTCCTGTCTCTCAATGTCTCTCTCTCTCTCCTTCTCTGTCTCCTTCTCTCTTTGTTCTCTCTTTCTGTGTCCCTTTCTCTCTCTCTCTGTCTCCCTCCTCCATCCACCTCTTTCCCCATCTCTGCCCTTTCTGTCTCCTTTTTTCCCTTTTTTCCTCTTGATCTCTCGGCTCCATCCCTGTCCATGTCTGTCTCTGTGGCTTTCTTGGTCCTTCCCCCCACCCCATTGCTTTTCCTCTCTCTGCATCTCCACCCATTTCCGCCTGTACATCTGTTTCTGCCGCCTTTCCCTACCCTTCCACTCTCTGGCTGTGTCTCCTCCCCAGCCTGTCCAAAGCTGCCGAGCTGGACCATCACTGGGTGGCCAAGGCCTGGCTGAATGACATCGGTCTGTCCCAGTACTCCCAGGCCTTTCAGAACCACCTGGTTGATGGGCGGATGCTGAATTCCCTGATGAAGCGAGACCTGGAGAAGCACCTGAACGTGTCCAAGAAGTTCCACCAGGTCAGCATCCTGCTGGGGATCGAGCTGCTGTACCAAGTGAACTTCAGCAGGGAGGTGAGGACCAGGGCGCAGGATGGGGGCGCCTTCCACTGCCCACCCCTCCCCCCTTGGCATCTACTGTCTGTTCATCTTTCCACCCACCACCCATCTATCCATCTGTCCACCCATCCATCCATCATCCAGCCATCCATTGTCTATTGATCATCCATCCATCCATCTACCTATCCATCCATCATCCAGCCAGCCAGCCAGCCAGCCATCTTCTCTTCCTCCTTCTTTCCAACAACCCCCTATTGGGCACGGGCCAGGCACTGTGCTCAGTGCAGGGGAAATGGGAGCCCTCATCCTTGGAGAGCTAAGTGCTTGCCAGAGAGAACCACAAGGAAGCTGGTGGTGCCAATATTGTGGGAGATTGTGCCAGTGAGGGAAGCCCAGGGTTTTATGAATACCCAGAGAAGATACACTTACTATGTGTATCCACAAAAATTAAAATAAAATTTTTTAAGTGTTTGCTATTTAAAAAAAAAAAGAAAAAAAGAAAACCCAGAGAAGTCTCCAGGGGGCTCAGGGATGGCTCCCCAGAGATAGCAATGACTAAATTGAGACCTGAAGGAGGAACCCCAGGGATCCGTAGAAGACATGAGGGGAAAAGCAACCCAGCAGAGGGAACAGCGTGGTGAAGGCCCAGAGGACTGATCCATGGCAGCAGTTGTTGAGAGTCCTGTTGGGTGGGGTGCTGGCTTTGAGGTGGGAGGTGGTGGGGTGTTGCTTCAGAGGTCACCAGGGGCCTGAGCTGCTGGGCACTGTGGGGCTGAGTCCAGGTAGCTGACTTTTCTTAGAGTGATGTCAGAACCCAACAATTCGGGGTCAGAAGAGGGACAGAAGAGGGGGCCATCCAGCCTTTTGTCCCCCTTCTCAAACACCCACTGAAAAGCATTCACTGTGTGCCTGCTGTGAAAACTGGGGTCAGTCCCTGTGGGACCCAGGGAAGCCTGGGATATGGTGGCGAGGTGGTGAGAGAGGACTTGGAATCAGCCAAACATGGGTTTTCATTCCGACTCCAAGACGTGCCACTGTGTGGCTCTAGGCAAAGTCGGAGCTCCCTGTCTGTGGAGCGAGGATAGCAGCAGTGCCTTCCCCATGCCACGCTGAGGACAGGGAGTGACAAGGACACAGACCCTGGCCCCGGTCCCCAGTCTGCCAAGGAGGCACATGTGGGAGATCGCAGCAGTTACACGTAAAAAGAGGTGCAGGGGCCGGGCCTGGTGACTCATGCCTGTAATCCCAGCACTTTGGGAGGCCAGGGTGGGTGGATCACAAACAAGGTCAGGAGTTTGAGACCAGCCTGGCCAACATGGTGAAACCCGGTCTCTACTAAAAATACAAAAAGAAAGTAGCCCGGCGTGGTGGCAGGTGCCTGTAATCCCAGCTACTCGGGAGGCTGAGGCAGGAGAATTGCTTGAACCTGGGAGGTGGAGGTTGCAGTGAGCACAGATCGCACCACTGCACTCAAGCCTGGGCAACAGAGAGAGACTCTGTCTCGGGGGAAAAAGAGATGCAGGGCGCCCCCACTCCACACGAGGCCTCTGTGTGTCTCCTTGTCCCTCCGAGTGACCCACTGTCTCCCCACAAGGCCCTCCAGGAGCGCCGGGCCCGCTGCGAGACGCAGAACATTGACCCTGTGGTGTGGACCAACCAGCGGGTGCTCAAGTGGGTTCGAGACATCGACCTGAAGGTGAGGGTGATAGCGGAGGTCGGGATGACTCTCGGGCATATGCAAATCCCATGCAAATCTACATGCAAATCAATTTGCAAATCCCATGCAAATCAATATGCAGATTGCATGCAAATCAATGGGCAAATCCCACACAAATTAATATCCCCTTTGTGTGGGCTGGAGCATCTTAACCCAGGCCCAGCAAGAATTACCTGCCTCCTGTCACTCAGGAGGAGGGAACTGCTTACCTTCCAAATAGGAGCCCCGTGTCATGATGCTTTGCTCACATGGGGTAGGGAGGCTGAGCCAGCCCCACTCTCCTAAGCAAGTGTGGGGTTGAGATTCATTTAACAAATATTGATGATTTCCTGCTAGGGTCAGGGGCCATCTCAGGAACAGGAGGTCCCTGCCCTCGTGGCTCTGAAAAATTGGGGAGGGGTTCCTCTTCACCGTCAAATTAACTGGTCCCCAGGGGATCAAGCCCTTGCTGTTGGAGACAGAGCCCCACTTAGAACTGGGGCCTCCTTAGGCCAGCAGCATGGCCCCTGCAGGCTAACAAGCCCCCTGCCTTTGCCCCCAGGAGTATGCAGACAACCTGACCAACAGCGGCGTCCATGGTGCTGTGCTGGTGCTGGAGCCCACATTCAATGCTGAGGCCATGGCCACTGCCTTGGGCATCCCCAGTGGGAAACACATCCTCCGGAGACACCTGGCAGAGGAGATGAGCGCCATCTTCCACCCAGCCAAGTGAGCATGGGCTGGGATCCAGTCGTGTGGGCTGCTGGGTACAGTACAGCTCAGGGCTTTGGAAGCAGATGGTCCAGCTCCCCATCCTGGCCCATCACTTACTGCCTCCCACTTGTTCTTTGCACCATGGTAGTCTCCTTTTACAGATCAGGAAACCAAGGCTCAGAGAAGCAAAGTGCTTTAGCCTGAAGGTCATAGACTAGAAGGAGGTAGAGGAGCAGTCAGGTCTTGAATTAAGTGTATATTAAATCAAAAAACACCCAGGTGTCTAGAGAAGAGATAGCAAGCAGTGCATGTGTAAGGAAAGGCCACATGCAGGTGGAGTGTAGCTGGGAGGACTTGCATTGGCCTAATAGGCTGAGTTGGTTGGTCCAGGTGGGGCAACTGTGGGAACAAAGGCTTGGAGTCAGGAATGAGCGTATTAATGATGCTTATGGACCAGGTAAGCAGACCACATCAGCCCACCTGTCCTAGTATCCTCATCTGAAAAGTGACCAGAGAATGAACACCTGGGCATAAACCAGTCCCCCTCCCAGTGGATTCTCTTCTTAAAGTCATGCACTTAGGGTTAGATGACCATTTATTGAATACTTGCTGTGTGAACTATCTAATCTCATCCTCCTGGCAATGTCAAGAGATCAGTAGCACTGTCCCTCCTTTATAGATGGAGAAACTTCTTCAAAGGTACCCAGCTATGTGCCCAAGATACACAGCTACTAAGTGGCAAATCCTAGATTTGTCCTTTATTCTATCAATATGGTGTATTATATTGATTGATTGAATTTCATATGTCAAACTAACCTTGCATTCCCGGGATAAACCTCACTTGGTCACAGTGTATAATCCTTTTTATATATTGCTGGATTAAATTTGTTAGTACTTTGTTGAAAAAAATTGCATCTATATTTATAAGGGATATTGGTCTATAGTTTTCCCTCTTTGTGACATTTTTGTCTGATTTTGGTATCAGGGTAATATAGGCCTCATAGCATGAATTGGGAAGTATTCTCTCCTATTCTGGTTTTTGGAAAAGCTTGGAAAGATTGGTGTTCATTATTCTTTAGACATTTGGTAGAATTCACCAGTGAAGCCATCTGGTCTTAGGCTTTTCTTTCCGGGAAGCTTTTTGACTTCTAATTCAATCTCTTCACTTGTTAGAGGTCTGTTCAGATTTCCTATTTCTTCTTGAGGCAGTTTTGGTAGCTTATATCTTTCTAGGAATTTGTCCATTTCATCTAGGTTAGCTAATCTGGTGGCATGCAGTTGATCATGTAATTTTTATCTTATAATGCCTCATATATAAAGTTGGTAGTCATATTCTCTCACTCATTCACTCACTCCTGGTTTTAGTGATCTGAGTTTGAGTTTTGTTCTTTTTTTTTTTAATCAGCCTATCTAAAGGTTTGTTGATTTTGTTGACAGAGCCCAGATTTGACCTTGGGGCTCTCTAACTTAGGCCTGAGTGCTAAACCCCCAAACCACATGGAGCCTTAGGGAGCAGCTGGGCCACTCCCCATGTTATACAGGTGGGGAAACTGAGGCTTAAGGAAAAATTGTGCATGTATGGCAAGATCCAGGTGTCCTGGGCTGCTCTTCCCTGTTGGCAGGCTGACACCCAAGCTGTTCTCACAGTGAGGCCCACAGACCCCTGCAGCAGAATCATTGAAGATATTGTAAAATGCGGATTCCCTGGTCCTGCCTCAGACTTGCAGGACAAGGATCTGCTGGCAGAGCACAGCAATCTACATTTTAACATTTTGGGGTGGTTCTTATGGAGACAATGTTTGATAAGAACTCTGTTTTAGGCCAGGCATGGTGGCTTATGCCTGCAATCTCAGCACTTTGGGAGGCCGAGGCAGGAGGATTGCTTGAGCCCAGGAGTTCAAGATCAGCCTGGGCAACATAGCGAGACCTTGTCTCTACTAAAAATTTTAAAAATTCCCTGGATTTGGTGGAGTGCACCTTATAATCCCAGCTACTCAGGAGGCATCTTGTGCCTCTCTGGCCTTGTAAATCCTTGGTTAATGGGTTGAGACTCAATGCTCAGGCTGGCCCAGCTGGCGGAAGCTGACTCCCACCCCCCAACCTTCCTGCACCATGATGCCTATTTAGTGCCCGGGGTGCCCTACATTGACTCAGGAGATTCCAGTGAGATGCCCCATTCTCCACAACGTTCCCCTCATCAAAAGTTCTCCTTCCAACGTACCATTTCCTCGAGGTCTAAGTGACTAGAAATACTTAATAGATCAGTTCAAAGCTTCCGAAGACCTCGGCCCTGTGCATGGCTTATCCCCTGGAGCTTTCGTGTTTTCATGGGATTTAATCCAAAGGCCTAGACGGGGGGATTTCAGCCACTGTGGAAAAAATAAGTAGGGAGGATATTTTGGCACAGTGGAGGCCAAGGTCACTCCGTATTCCTTTGTCTACAGAAAGACAACCACTTTCTGTGCATAGGGTAGCTTGTTAAGACCGGGGCTGGCCAGGCATGGTGGCTGACACTTGTAATCCCAGCACTTTGGGAGGTCGAGGCCGGTAGATCATTTGAGCCCAGGAGCTGGAGACTAGCCTGGGCAACATGGCAAACCTCCGTCTCTAATAAAAATACGAAAATTAGCTGGGTGTGGTGGCGTGCACCTGTAGTCCCAACTGCTTGTGAGGCTGAGGTGGGAGGATCACCTGAGCCCAGTAAGCCAAGACTGCACCACTGCACTCCAGCCTGGGCAACAGAGCGAGACCCTCGCTCAGAGAAAAAAAAAAAAGATCAGGGCTGCTTACTGGACTTTATCGTACAGATGAGGAAACTGAGGCCCAGTAAGGTGTTCTACTCGCACCAGAACATATGGAGGGAATAGCTGAGCACGAACTCCAACCACGTCTGTGTCCCCAAAGCCTTTGTTGGCCACAGTAAGATGTAATTGTAGCAATTACTCTTGCTATTGTTACGCAGAGCTTAATGTTTATGTGTGTGTGTATGTATGGGTGTGTATGGGTGTGTGTGTGTATATATGTGTGTCTGTGTACGTGTTTATATGTGTGTGTATGTTTGTGTGTATATGGGTGTATGTGTATGTTTGTGTATGAGTGTGTGTGTGTATATATCTGTGTGTATGTGTTTGTGTTTGTATGTTTGTGTATGTGTGTCTGTGTATATGTGTTTGTGTGTATGTGTGTATATGTGTGTTGTATGTGTATGTGGTGTTTGTGTATGTGTGTGTGTATTTGTGTATGTGCGTGTATATATGTGTGTATGTGCATGTGTGTGCTTGTGTGTATATGTGTGTTTTTGTGTGTGTGTGTATGTGTGTGTGCATATGTGTTCATGTGTATTTGTGTGTTTGTTTGTATGTTTGTGTATTTGTGTATGTGTGCATGTGTATGTGTGTATTTGTGTGTGTATATTTGTATGTGTTTGTGTGTGTGTGCATGTTTGTGTGTGTGTGTGTGTGTGTGTGTGTGTGTGTGTGTATCCTCTCATTTAGTCCTCACAATGACCTGACGAGGAAGTTCTGTTATTAACCCCACTCTGCTCAACACGCGGCCCAGGCCATGCCAACGCTAAGGCACTGAGCCAGGCTGCTGACGTGAAGCCCACACGTGCGACCACTGTCCTACCCTAAATCCCAAAGTAGGAAGGCTGTGGTCTAGACCTTGATCCCAGAGGCCCAAGTTCAATTTCCATCCCTGCCACTGGGTGTCTTGTGTATCTTTGGACAAGACACACCCCCTCTTTGGTCTCCTGTCTCTTCTTCAGTGAAAAGAAGAGATGGGACCCTGAGGCTGTCCCAGGCTCATTTGACTGCTAGTGCTCCGTGAGCTGGGGGATCCAGCACCTCTCTATGCCAGAGAGCGAACAGCCAGCTGCCTGAGTTCACATTCTGTAGCTTCTGCAATTACAGCTGCTTCCCCACTGGACCTGGGGAATTTCGCCTCCAGGTGGAGGAGAGGGGCCATTCATGAAGACATTTCCTGACCCACCACTGAGCAAGGGCCCCCCTGTTATGTGGAAGCCTGTGGAACCCGTGGGTTTGAGAACGTAGCTCATTTGCCATTCCATCAGTGCTGTCTCCTACACACCACTCCCTTCCCTTGAACTTTCTCAGCAAAATTTACCCCAGAAGAAGAACTTGCCTCAGAGGAGGCAGCTTAAAAGATGCTAGGAGGTTAGAAGGTTCTTTTTTTTTTGAACAGAGTCTTGTGCTGGAGTGCAGTGGTGCAATCTCGGCTCACTGCAACCTCCACCTCCCAGGTTCAAGTGATTCTCCTGAGGTTCAATCTTAGCCTCCGAGTAACTGGGATTACAGGTGTGCACCACCATACCCAGCTAATTCTTTTTGTACTTTTAGTAGAGATGGGTTTTGCCACGTTGATCAGGCTGGTCTCAAACTCCTGGCCTCAAGTGATCCACACACCTTGGCCTCCCACAGTGCTGGGATTACAGGTGTGAGCCACCATGTCCGGCCTAGAAGTTTCATTTCTTTCAATGAGTCTACCTCCATGGTGACTTCTGGCTCCAGGCCAGGCCTCTTGCCCCAACTCTGTTTATCCACAGCATTGATACACAGACTTTTTCTGTAAAAGGCCAGATAGTGAATATGTTAGGATCTGGGAGCCATATGATCTCTGTCAGAAGTCTACAACTCTGTCCTTATAGCAAGACAGCAGCCATAGACAACACGTAAGCAAATGGGCACAGCTGAGTTCCAATAAAACTTTATTTATAAAATCAGTCGGCCAACTGGATTTGACCTGCAGGCAGGCTGTAGTTGGCCAAATCCTAACAGAAGCTTCGATGCTTTTGCACAAACTAGGGAGTCATGGGGGCAGCTTCAGGCAGAAAGCTAGGTGGGGGACACAGATTGCAAATTCAGAGCAGGGGAGACTCCTCATGCTTCTCTAAGCACAACTAATTAGCTACCATGCTGAGATTCTCATCTGGCGTCTGTTGCAGTAAGGTTCACAGCACACTGAAGAGTTAAGAGCAAGACTTTGGAGTGTCAGAAGCCTGAGTTCAGATCTTGATTCTGCCGCTTACAGCTGTGTCGTCTTGGGCAACTTGCTTGCTGTCTCTGGCCTCCTTTCCCTCATCTGTAATGCTGGGCTGGCAGTCCCAAGCCCCAGGCATGTTGTGAAATCACACTTACAAAGTGCTGAGCACAAGGACAGCACGTGGGAGGTAATCAGTCGGTCTCAGCAGCTGTGGTCATTGTCACCAATGTGCGTGTGTGTCTCTGGGGAGCTGACTGAGCCTCCCCTGCTGACTCAAAATGGTCCTCTCTTCAGCTCCACAGGCATCCGGGAGGCTGAGCGTTTTGGAACGCCCCCTGGCAGGGCCTCCAGCGTCACGCGGGCAGGAAAGGAGGAGAACAGCAGTGGTCTCAAGTACAAGGCTGGCCGGGTAAGTCTCTCAATGGATTTGCCTGTGAGTCCTGCAGACCCGGGAAAGGTCTTTTTTTCTCCTCCCAGGAGCTCTGTGGCTCTTGTGTTGGCCTGTGAAGGTGGAGTGCCAGGCCGGGTCACGGGGGCATCCAGGACAGATGCCCTAGATGTACCTTCAAGGAACCTTCACGATGCTTTGGGTACAGTGCACAAAGCCCCCGCAGGGCTTCGAGTAGTGCCTGGATCTCAAAGTGCAGGTCTCACCTGCCTGCATCAGAATCACCTGGGGCTATTACTGAGCGTGCAGATTCTAGGACCCACCTTGGTCTCCTGGAAAAGGAGTTCTCTGGGGCGAGGGGGATCCTGCATTCAGCCAGGCTGCCCAGAGGGTTCCAGCGCAGCCCCAAACTCTGAGCCCCAATCACTGATTTCAATTTGGGACTTCGGTGACCTGACCAATAGCAAAGATGAACTTCTGGTGACTCCAACCAAACAGTATGAAAACATGTGCAGTTCAGTTCCAATTTGCACAGACTCCAACTGACACAGATTCCTCAATGGAAATGCACAGACACAGATGGCAGAACTGGGTAACCCAAAATGTCTTCCATTTGAAGAAGGCGTGATCCCCATTCATTCATAAACATGAATACATTGCCACCTTACCCTTAAGAAACTCCATTCTAGAACATGCATTCTAGTAATTGGGGCTGATATTGCCCCCAAAGGAGTGAAAATTTGTTTTGGCGGTGGTGGGGGGTGGGGGCAAAAATTCTTATGCTTTCTATGTAAAAGCACAAATGTACATATGGTACGTAAGCAGAGGCGTAGTATGTCTGTGACATTACAATTTCACAGCAGGGGTGCAATTAGGAAAAAACTTTCTAAAAAGTCTCCTTAGGGAGCAATAATAATAAAAAAAGAAGATCGGGAAACACTGGTCTGGAAAGAAAGGCAGTCAAATAAATAGTTACAAAGTCAAATAAATAGTTACAAAGTAAATGTGACTACTTTAACACAGAGATGTATGCAATAAGAGAGAAGTATTTTTGAAGGCCTACTGTGTGTGATAATAATAGTTGAGAGATATTTTGAAGGCCTACTGCCTGTGATAATAATAGTTAAGAGAGAGGTATTTTGAAGGCCTACTGTGTGTGTGATAATAATAGTTACTATTCATCAAGTACATCAAGTACTTACTCGGTGCAAGCACTTGCTATGTGCTTTGCAGATGGGACTTGACTTTTTTTTTTTTTTTCTTTTTTTTTTTGAGACAGGGTCTCACTCTGTCTTTCAGGCTGGAGTGCAGTGGCACGATCTCAGCTCACTGCAACCTCGGCTTCCTGGGTTCAAGTGATTCTCATGCCTCAGCCTCCTGAGTAGCAGGGACTACAGGAGCTCGCCACCACGCCCGGCTAATTTTTGTATTTTTAGGAGAGGCAGGGTTTCACCATGTTGGCCAGACTGGTGGGACTTTACTTTTTACAACAAACCTGGGAGTTAGAAACTACCATTCCCGGCCGGGCGCGGTGGCTCACGCTTGTAATCCCAGCACTTTGGGAGGCCGAGGCCGGCGGATCATGAGGTCAGGAGATCGAGGCCATCCTGGCTAACATGGTGAAACCCCGTCTCTACTAAAAAATACAAAACATTAGCCGGGCGTGTTGGCGGGCGCCTGTAGTCCCAGCTACTCGGGCGGCTGAGGCAGGAGAATGGCGTGAACCCGGGAGGCGGAGCTTGCAGTGAGCCGAGACTGCGCCACTGCACTCCAGCCTGGGTGACAGAGCGAGACTCCGTCTCAGAAAAAAAAAGAAACTACTATTCCCATTTTGTAGCTGAGAAAATGGGCTCAGAGAGGGGAAGTGACTTGTCCAAGGTCACACAGCTGGAAAGTGGCAGAGCAGGGATCTGAACCCGGGTCTGTGAGTCCCCAAAACTCGCATTCTTTCTGCCACACCAGGCCTTCCAGAATGTTCCTCCTTGACTTGGGAGTGCAGTCAGACCTCATGGGCCTGCACAGACATTCTCACAGGTAGTCTCCAGGACACACTTCCTCAACTCTCCACCCACCAAGGAGGGAAGAAGGAGGCTTTTGTGAATCAGGAATAATCAGACCGACAATATTTGTCCTCACCCTTGGTAACCAACTGAATCCTTCCGGGGGCGGGGGGGACACAAAGCTCTCCCCTAATGGTCATTCACAAACTCCCCTCAGCCTCCCTGAGCAGGGAGTATTATTACTAATAGGAAGAGCACACAGAGGTTAAGTAAGTTACTCAATCACAGAGCAATTAGAATTGGAGACATTTCCCAGACCTTCATTCTTAATTCTTGTTTCTCTTCTTCCTGTCCTTTGATCATATTCTTGTCTTCTCAGCTGCCCCTGGGGAAGATAGGAAGGGGCTTCAGCGGCAAAGATCCCGATTTCCATGATGACTATGGCTCTCTTCAAAACGAAGATTGTGGAGACGATGACCCCCAAAGCAGGCTGGAACAGTGCCGTCTGGAAGGCTACAGCAGCCTGGAGGTCACCAACGTGTAAGGACCTGGTGGCTCCACCAGACCCAACGTGAGAGACCCAGGAAGGAAGAGAAGCCAGATGGCCCCAGGTGTCGTGCTCACTGTACATAGCGGCTGCAGGCTGAGGATGTCCCCTGCTCCTGGGCAAAATCCCAACGCACTCTGCGGTTTCAGCTCCACAGCGCCCAGGAGAGAGAAGACACCAGCCCACCTGTCTTGGGTGGGCCATGGACTTTCCTGTTCAGCTGGAGATTGGCCCAGAGGACCTGTCACAGTGTCCGGCCCTGCCTCCATCCATGATACGCAGGCTCCACCTCAGAGTGACCGTCACTGTGGAGCAGCCAAGCAGTCCCTGGAGCCTTAAACTGAGCTGCCAAGGTGGGAAGAGGCCCACAGTTTCCCAAAACACCCTTCCGGCGGGAGCAGAGGGGACCCCAACCCCACACCCCAGCGCCCAGTGCATTGGCAGAGCCGGGTGCAAGAAGTGCTGCCTCTCGCCAAGACGTCGGACAGGGCGGGGGTTGGGGGACTCTCGGCTGCAGCACCCTTACCCTGGACTGAGAACTTGGGTCCTGACTTGGCTCACTGAATCTCTCTTGGGAGAATGCAAAATCCTTCCACCTGAAAAGCTCTGTGACATATGGGGGTGGACGTATTGAAGAGCTGTTTGCCGATCCACCCAGGAGTGGCTACGCTGAGTGGGGAGCCGGTGAATGATCCATGCAGGAGTGGGGCTTAGCAGCCACATTTCTAGGAGATGCAGATATCCTATCACCAGAATGAAAGCTATTGGGACAACAGGATCGGGGATGACCGATGGCCCCATATGGTGAATCTCTGGCCTGTGGTTTGGCTTTACTGAGATTCCAAACCCCATTATCTGCATCAGTGACAATGGTATGGAGTGTGGCGATGAGTTTGGGGTCTGGGGCAGGGAAATGCTCAACATTGTTAACCCAACAAACCTTTCTTGTGATGTCCCTGTCACCTGAAACATAGGTGACATAGCTCACCAATGTCCTAACCGAGAGACAAACTCCACAGAGCAAAATCATTCGGTATTGGTGGGGAGAACCCCAGCCCTTTTCTTGACCTGCCACTGTTATGCTGTGTGGCTTCTTCCCAGTGGCCTCACCTCTCTGTGCCTCAATGTCTTCATCTACGATACTTCTGGTTCCCTCCCAGGGACATCGTGAGGATTAACACTTGCTAATATCTGTAACACACTTTGTAACCTCTCAGGAGACAATGGGAAGTTATGGGGTAGCTAATAATTTCCTGTTTACAACACAGAAATGACATAGAGCTAGTTCGCTCCAACTCTTTTGGTTGGAGCAGTGTGCAAAAGGAGGAAAAGAAATGTTTAATGTTCACACCTGCCAAGAGCCTCCAACAGGGCTCAAGAAACATATAAATCCCATGAGCACAGCCTTGAAAACCAGTTTGACTCAAGCCTTCGGGCCTCAGTTCATTGACCAGATGACAGCCACGTGATGATTAGGGAAGGACGGATGCATTGCAATTCTGCTTACACATCGGGTTATTAAAGCGAGCCACTTGTTGGAACCATGATGCTCGACCTCCTTCAAGGCCGTTTGCACCGGGGCTTGAGTTTCCAAGATTCGCAACAGGGGTCAGCCTCTGAGAATCCTCAAGGCATGTGTTCTTCAACCTGGCAAATTGTTTCCTCTCATGGGGGAAGCCGAGCTCTGATGAACTTGAGAATTACACCTCTCTCATGCCGAAGACCGTGGCGTTCCCCCTAACAACGACATATACACAGCTTTTCTTGCTATCTGAGACCAAATGTCTAGTTGGTAGACAGGTGGCTGTTTGGCCTCCTAAGGGCACACTTCCGATCCTGGGCCCCAGGCGGTGAATCTCTGGCATGTGACTTGGCTTTGTTCAGACTCCAAATTCCACTATCTTCATGACATTCAGCCTCATCCATAGGGTCCTGAAGCTGCAGTCCACAGCTCAGAAAGGAGAGGTGAGACCTGCCCCCAACCTGGTGCCACAGGTCACTCCCGAGCCACATCCAGCCTGGATAACCTGGGATCCCAGAAACTGCCCTTTGGGAGGCAGCAACGGCAGTGTGCCCAGGCAGGCAGTTATTCGCACAGAGTGGGCCAGAATTGTAGAGCTTGAATGCAGAGCTGATGATTTGAAACCAACGTTCACCCAAGTTGTCAGAAATGGCACTTACATGGTTTGATCTTACCGGAGACAAGTGGACAATTGGGGGTCACTGGCAGAGATGGTATTGCCCAAAACGTTCACAGCAGGAGGCCAGCAGGCCTGGGGCAACACTGGCAACCGCAAATGCCTCTTTTGGTTTAAATTATGCCATCACATCCCTCTTTCACCCATGAGGCTCCCCATCCCTGACAGCCAGGTGAGCATTTGGAGCTGGTTTCTCAACATGAGGATGGGTTGGTTGTTAAATTAACAACCTCCACAACGTCAGATTGAGTGAGCTTTGTCTGCTGGAAAAACCCGAAACGTCAACTCTGCTTTAAGGTGGGCAAGAAGAACAGAAGGCGGAGACCTGGCAGAGAGACTTGAGCTGATTGTCACAGGCTACAGAGGGGCCAGCTCCAGAACAGTGACCCGTTACATACTGTCCAAGCAGCCTGAGTGTGGTCTTGGTCCCTGCAGGGTGATGTGGGCATCTGGACCTGGGGACGATGTGGATGCGCTTCTTGGAAAGCTGTTGTAGCTTGTGCCTGTGGGTGCAGAAGGCACCTGCCCGGTAGACTGTCAGCTTTCTGACCCCCAGGAGCCTCTGCGAGGCCCCTTTGCCCTTGGCTGAGCGGGACCTTTCTTTTGGAAATCTGTCTGTCTGTCGGCATCACTGTTTTCAGACCCCAGGCTGCAGAGGAGGGGAGAAGCCACGCAACAATCTGCACCCAATAAGGTGGAGAGAAGGGCGTCTCTACACAGCCCGGCCAGCGTGGAGGGCCCCAGGACAGGGACCCAAAAGCTTGATGTCACTAAACAGGGCTGGGTACTGGCAGAACAGGAAGATTTGGCCAGAGGTGACCTCAGCGTTCCCTCCAGGGGTACCCAGGCCCCTCTGACCCTGGGAGAAGAAGGCCCATGCTCAGGCCCACCTCCCCCTTCCCATCAGAGCCCATGCGTCCTGGGCACCACCACTTCCACTCTGCTTTGCAAGGCTCTGGAGGGCTCTTCCTGCTGTGAATGGAGAGGACAAGAAACCCTGTGGGCAATGGCAACCTCTGAGTCTGGCATTCTTGCCGATGGCTGGCCAGCGAGGAGAATCTCCCGAGCCCTGACACACAAAGGCATTTTGTGGCTGCAGAGGAAATGGGTTGGCTCTGAACACAGATGCGGTTCCCAGGGCCCTGGCCCGGAATCACTTCCCCGAGAGTGAATTTTAACACTGTAACAATAAATACTACTGCACAGCACTTTATGGTGGAGGGGGCTTCTTTCTGTGTTTTCTCATTTAGTGTTCCCAGCAGCCTCTTTGTGAGATTATGAACCCATTTCACAGATGGAGAAGCTGAGATCGGAAAGGTGGAGGGGCTTGCCCAGCTCTGTAAAGCTAAGACATCCCGGGGCAGGGACTCAAACCCAGTCCATCTGCCTCCGAATCCCAGGCTCATCCTCACAATTACACACTCTCCCAACCCTCACCCCCCTGCAGTGTTGGCAAACCCCCTCCCCCCACCTCCCAGCATAGGATTTACCTTAGCAGGTAGCATCACTCAAAATGCAATTCAGGTGCACTCGGAGTGTCTAGAAAAGTCCCTGTGAGGGCACTGCCTTCTGCTCCGGGAACTTGCAGTCAGGAGGAGACACCTGACAAGTCCCCTCCCCTTGTGTCATTTGTGTCACTCCGTCACTCCTCCTGGGGGCACTTACATCTTCAGATGGCCAGACTGGATCTCTAGTGGGGGACGCCCCAGCACAGTGCCCCTCAGACCGCCCCATGACCTCGGATCACCGGGTGGGGAGGTATTTTGGGAGTGCAGGTGCAGACGTGGGAATTCGGGAGTCTCACCTGAGATCGGCATTTCCAACAAGCTTCCAGGTGCTGCTGCCAGTCCAGGGATCTCACATCGAGTTCCAAGGTCATGGTGCACAGACGGGCCTTCCTAGCAAAGCCCCAAACACACAAGGTGGGGGCTGGTCTGTGGGCTCCACCCAGGTATCCAAAAAGCCCTGATGGAGCCCCACCTCCCCAAACCAGGCTGTGTGCTTCTCGTGGGGCAGGAACCCAGCCAGACGCGCTGCCCGTTGCTCATGTCGGCAAGGACTGAGCACTCTGGAAGTGTGTATTAAATGGGGAGGAGACAAGAAAAGTTAGAAGACGCTGAGAGATAGACTGGGGCTGGCCAGTTTCTGTAGGCTGACCACAGATGCTGTATTATTCAATCCGCCTGGGAGCCAGGGCTGGTCCTTGGTGGTGGGAATCTAGTGGCAGAACTTACACAGGTCATGAAAGGAGATAAGAAACACACCAGTGGCCAGGGTGATTGATTTCAGATAGTGACAAGTGTGATCAGGACTTCAAGTATTTTGAGCTGAGACCTAAATTCTGAGGAGCCAGCCCTGCAAAGATCTGGGGGAAGACCATCCCAGGCAGGCAGGCAGTCCCTGAGCTAGATGCTGAGGACGTAATGGTGAAAAAATCCTGCCCATCCACTACCCTCTTGGTGGGAAAGACAGACATGAATTAAATACTCCGCCAAATGTCATTGTGGTCTAGTCTGGTTTTTTTTTTTTCACTATGTTGCCAGGCTGACTTGAATCTGACTCAACAACTCAAATTGGCCTCCAGATCTGGGTTACAGGTGTGACCATCGTCTTGACAGCAGAGGTAGCTGGTAGTCAGAGGGCTTTTCATATCTTTTCACATGGGGGATTTAATGTAGAAAAGAGAAGGTGAGGCCTGGGTGGAGGAGAGTTCAGCAGGTGGAGAGGATTCTAGACAGCATGGGCAGTGTATGCAAAGGTCCTATGGCAGGAGGGGCAGAGCCCCATGGCTACAAAGAACCCCCTGAGGCTGGAGTGCTGGGGGTTAGGGGCTCATCTCCTGAGGCTAAAGAAGGGGCACCAGGCAGCAGATCCTCTGCTGGGCCTCTGCCTCCTCCCAGGACCCTCGACCTGGCTCCCGTGCATCTGTGTCATCCTGGATGCAATTTGTACTTCTTAAGTGCTACACCTGGACATGAGGGCCCGCCTTCTGCAAACAGTTCGGTCCTTCCCTTTGCTCTGGCTCACAGCTAAATTAGATTTATCAGGCTACAGCCCAATCCAAAGGGCCCATGAGGTGGCACTAGGATAGCCAGGGCACAGCTGATTGGCTGCCAACTAAGGTGTCAGGTAGAATCTGCCCAAGATGCCTGTTTTCAGCCATGCTGGTTGCAAGTTGTGCCGCTGATTCCCAGTGGCAGGGAATGAAGCTGGAAAGGAGCTTCATCGAACCGGTGGGAAATGCCCAACTCCCCTCGATTCACTTGAACCAGTCAGGGCTTCTTTCTGTGGTTGATCTCCGGCACCCCAGGCAGCCCTGGCATTGAGGGGAGTCAAGAAAGGAAGACCCGGCCCCCAGGGAAGGGCAGAGCCTCGTGTGGGATGGAGGTGAGGAGCTGAGTCTCCCTGAGTCTCTCTAAGCCTCACAGTGCCCCCCCACAGGAGGAGAGGGCTGAGTCCTCATAATAATTGGCAGCTAAGATTCTATGCATATGTTTGTTCCAACCACTTACTGTATGCTGAGGCTTTGCACAAGTATCTCTTTTAATCCTAAAACCATCTGGAGGGCTTCATGCTATTACTATTTTACTGATGAGAGTCGGCGAGTGAAGGAGCTCTCCCAAGTGTTCACTGCTAATAGAGCCAGAACTTGAACTTTGGCTGCATTAACCGTATTCTGCCGGGCCCTGTCCCCTCCAGCTGCCTCTCAGATGAGGACTTACATCCCAGAAGGGATCCTCAGCAGAGCGCAGATGGATCAGTTCATCTCAGTGTTTGACTAATTGCCCTTGAGGAGTCTTATGCAGTCCCACCCGCCTCCCCGCAACACCGCTCTGGACCACAAGGGATCTCTGCTGAATTCCAGAGGCTGTAATCTGGGTCTCCTCTGAGACATTCCACATTCTCACCTTCGCATTACGGTAATGTGTGGGAGGTCTGTAGGGACTGTGACTGCTCCTGGACCACATTTCCCGGTGTCCAGCACACTCTTGTTGTCTGTTAAGCAAATGAACGGATAAATATATAAAAATTCACAGAGCAACAGCTGCTCATGCAAGACGCTACCCTGCTGTGCCGGACAATATGGCAGCCACAGGCCACATGTATTTAATCAAATTATGAATTAAAATTAAATTAGAATTTAAAACTCCATTCCTTAGTCACACTAGCCACATTTCAGGTGCTCTATAGCTACATGTGGCTAGTGGGTGGCTGCTGTACCAAACAGCGCAGATACAGAACATCGTCATTGTCACAGAAAGTTCCACTGAACTGTGCTGCCTCGTAGCATCCAGAGGGGATTGAGTTTACTATACAAGCCCTGCCCTCAAGAAACTTCCAATCTGGCTAAGGAGGGAAAAAAAAAAATTAAGGCTCCAGGAAAACATAGATAGAAAAACAAAAGACCATAGGGCAGGTAGAATTTCTATATGAGCCAGTGATAAAGTTCGAGTATTTGTCCCTGCCCAAATCTCATGTAGGATTGTAATCCCCAGTGTTGGAGGTGAGGTCTGGTGGGAAGTGATTGGATCACGGAGGCCAATTTCTTTTTTTTTTTTTTTTTTTTTTTTTTTTTTTTTTGAGATGGAGTCTCGCTCTGTTGCCCAGGCTGGAGTGCAGTGGCATGATCTTGGCTCACTGCAAGCTCTGCATGGAGGCCGATTTCTAATGAGTGGTTTAGCACCATCCTCTTGGTGGTAGCCTCGTGACAGTGAGTGAGTTCTCGCGAGATCTGCTTGTTGTAAATGCTGGCATCTTCTTCCTACTGTCTCTCTCTTGCTCCTGCTTTTACCATGTGATGTACCTTCCACCACATCACATGGTAAAAGCAGGAGCAAGAGAGAGAAAGTAGGAAGAAGACATCTCCTTTTGCCTTCCGCCATGATTGGAAGCTTCTTGAGGACTCCCTAGAAGGGGATGCTGGCACCATGCTTCCTGTACAGCCTGCAGAACCATGAGCCAATTAGACTTCTTTTCTTATAAGTTACCCAGTGTCAGCGATTTCTTTATAGCAATGCAAGAATGGCCTAATACAGCCAGTGACCAGTGACTGAAACCCCACTCAAAAAATGGTTTGAAAAGTCAGTAAATGGGAATGAAGCGGCATATGTAAAGAACAGTCAAGGTCAACAGCTGGCTTTGGACACAGCTGGCGCCAGGGTGTCCGATGATGCTTTCAAGACACTCAGCCTTCTTCACCTCTTGGGTTTGCTCTCCTCTATACCAGTTAATTCTCAGACAGATTGTCCCCATTTGTTGGCAAAATGGCCACAAGACAAACACTGTCTCAGTCAGCAACCCCTGCATAAGAGAGACCCTCCTGCCAGGTGGTTCTAGCAAAGTCTCAGGGTGGAATCCCATTGGCTTGGATAGGATTGCAAGCTGACTGAGGGTGGAGTCAGCCCACCCAGGCCTCATGGCCTGAGGACACAACGCATGCACTGATTTTCCAGCTCTTAAGGGGTGAGAGAACAGCAGCCCAAGAGCGCCCTGTGGCTCTTAGGACTTGCCAAGCCAGTGGATCCTCTAAAGTGGCCTGGCAGGAGCCTCCTCTTTCCCAACACAGGCTTCCTCTCTCCTGCAGGTGGGGCTGGGCAGGCAGACTCCGGGGAGAGGAGCCCCCTGATATTCAGACAGGGGAAAAAACTTAAGACCAAGCACCCAGCAGCTCACATAAGTGCCAGAAACAGAACTGAGAATTGAGGGACATCCAACCTTGAACTGAGGACTAATAAGCACCAATACTGATTGGAGCATCACACTGTCCTTTATGCCAGCATTTCTCAGTGAGCACTACTGACATTCTGGGCCAGTTTTTGTTTTGTTTTGTTTTGTTTTAATTTTTGTAGGGACAGGCTCTCTCTTTGTTGCCCAGGTTGGTCTCGAACTCCTGTGCTCAGGCAATCCTCCCACCTTGGCCTCTCAAAGTGCTGGGATTACAGGCATGAGCCATCGCACCAAGCCCAGCTCATTCTTATAGGATGTTTAGCAGTATCCCTGGCCTCTACTCACTAGATGCCAGTAACAACATCCGTCTGCCCGGTCATGACAACTCAAAATTTCTCCAGACATTGCCAAATGTCCCCGGGGGAACAAAATCATCCCTGATTGAGAATCACGGCTGTGTGTGTTTTTGCTCATTTAGTCTCCACAACAATCTCGGGTAAGTGTTGTTTTCCTCATTGGTCAGATGGGAAACTGAGGCACGGAGTGTTCCATAGATTTCCCAGTGTCCCACCCTAGTGAGTGGCAGCAGGACCTCAGCCTCAGCAGACTGGCTCTCTGCAGAGTCTGGGCTCGAACCCACTGGGCCATTACAGCCTTGGCCCTAAAGCTGCTGGTCACACCCAGCTGTTTACAGTAAAATTTCCTGAAGCCAGATGTCCCCAGGGCGGAAAAGACCTCCTCATTATTAAGTACTGCATGATTGGAAGCTGGATCCACCCCCTCTGCCTGGAAGAATATTGCTCTGTAAATTATAGGTTTAAAGGGTAAAGACAGCCCCATCAGCCCCATGAGCTCCTGACTTAAAACAAGGTAATAATTTAGGGACTTAGAAAGATCTGGTTGGGTGAGTACTTAGAATAGCTAATCTTGGACCACACCTGCATCATCACCACCTTTTTTTAATTTTTTTATTTTATTTATATTTATTTATTTATTTATTTGAGACAGAGTCTTGTTCTGGCGCCCCGGCTGGAGTGCAGTGGTGCAGTCTCAGCTCACTGCAACCTCCGCCTCCCAGGTTCAAGCAATTCTTCTGTCTCAGCCTCCCAAGTAGCTGTGACTACAAACGCATAACACCATGCCCAGATAGTTTTTGTATTTTTAGTAGAGACGGGGTTTCACCATATTGATCAGGCTGGTCTTGAACTCATGACCTCAGGTGATCTACCCGCCTCAGCCTCCCAAAGTGCTGGGATTACAGGCCATCATTTTTAAAAAATAGACAATAGGAAACAACCAGGACATTTTGGAAACTTGCCCACATCCAAACTGGGCAAGTGATTCGGGCCCTGCCACTAATACAGCTCATTAGTGGCGGTGTCTGGCAGCAGCTGTGTGTGCCAGCCTTCCACCCCTTCTAACCAAGGTTGGAGCTGAAAGACCTGGTGGGGCTGACTGTCTGTCACCCAGGCTCTGCCACATACACCAGGCTGTGTGACGTGGGGCCAACTCCTTACCCTGTCTGAGCCTCGGTGGAGTTGGAGCAGATGTTCTCTGAGGTCTTTTTCTGGCTCTGAAGTGGTAGGTTGGGTGAGGAGTGGAGGTCTGGGCCGGGTGGACAAACCAGGAAGAGCCCCTGTTCTTCCATGTCCCACCTCAAGTCCTAGAGAAGGAAGAAAAAGAATGGACACCCTCCCATCACCATGACGCCACATGGCCGTCGCCAGCCACCACCACTCCCCACACTCACAGGGACCCCCCTGCCTGCGCCCCAGGCACGGCCCGGGACCTCCCAGTGGGGGTCTGCTACTCGCCTTGTGGTTTGGATTTCATGGGAAATTCCTGGGTGGGAACCAATCAGGATGGAGAGGGGAAAGCATCCCTGCAGAGACCTCCCGATTGATTGGCTGGCCTCGGGGAACTGTTCCGCCCCCACTCCGTGAAGTCATTGGAGGTGGAGGTGCTGCTGATCTTGGTGCCCTTAGGATCCTGCTGCCCCCACCTCACCCCCAACCCCACCTTCAGGGAGGTCTCAGGATCCTGGCTGGACCAATCCAGCCCTGCAGTCCTGGCCCATGATGAAAGGTCCAGGAGTAGACTCCAAACCTGAGAGGTGAAAATCAGAACCCTTCCCAACAGGGCCCCGAATTGCAGGTGGAGGTGAGCTGCTGCTTTCTTTTGGATCTTAAGCTGTATGACGAGTCCCAGAGCTGCAGGCTGCTGCATCCCACCCACAAGGAGATGCCTAGAGAACGGGGCCCACCCAGAGTCGGATGCCTAGATGGGGGCGGGGGGCAAGGACAATTGATCTATTCTCAGATCCAGTCATGTCCATGGCCACGTCCACCCCTGCTTTCTGCGGTTTGGTTGTGATGCACTATCCACCACCCCACAATTCCCATTTCTCTGTGACTTAGTTTGCTAGGGCTGCCATAATCAAGTGCCACAGGCCACAGCGCTTGCACAACAGACATGGACTCGCCCATGGTCCTGAAGGCTGGAAATCCAACCTCAGGGTGCCAGCAGGGTTGGCTTCTTCTGAGGCCCCTCTCCTCGGTTTGCAAACGGCCATCTTCTCCTTGTGGTCCATCCATGGTTGCCTCTCTATGTATGTGTGTGTCCAAATCGCCTCTTCTTATAGGGCAGTAGTCATGTTGGATTAGGGCCCACCCATCTGACCTCATTTGAATTTAATTACCTCTTTAAAGACCTGGTCTCCAAATACACCCTTAGGTATTCCACATCTGAATTTTGAGGGCGTGCAATTCAGCGCGTAAGAGTCTCACACACTACCCCCATCACCAGCTAAAGACAACTAGAATTGGATTCCACATGCTTGACTGGAGAAGATTCCCAGGTAAATGACCTACTGTCCACTGGCCTTGACACTGAGGTGACTCCCACCCTTTCTCCCAGCAACTACATACCACACACATGTGCACACACAACTCTCGCCTGCATTTTAAGGACTCTATCTGCATTACACAGAACAACTTGGAAGCATGAAAGAATCCTAAATTCTTCTGTTTTTTAAATTGACCCAGTCTTGCTGCTAGAGATGAGTAACAAAGTGCCCCCATTTTTCCAGGAAAAAGACAAGGAGTTACTATTATTCTTTATTATTTTCTCTTCTTTTCCCCATTTCTCCCCGTTCTCCACTTCCTACTTAGCTCTTTAGAAATGCAGTTACAGCCTTTTACCTCCTCTTCACCACACGCTCCCTACAGGGCAGGTTCACCTAACCATGTGCTTAGAAGCTCCAAAGTGAAACTCTCATCCACCAGGAGGTTTCCTTGATAGATAACAGTTGATTGATGACCCAGAGTATGCCCATGAAGATGCCAACTCGAGTCCCTGTAAATAAGTCATCAAGGTAGCATGTGGACCACCGCCACCCCCGCCCCCGCCGCCGCCGGCCACCGCTCACTTCCACCCCTGTGTAGGCCCCTTTTAAAAACACTCCCCTTCTGCTCCAGAGGCAAGGTGGAACCCTTAAGGCAGGAAGCCTGTACTTCTTTCCCTATGCTAGCTTTGGAATAAAAAGTCACTTTCTTTATACCAGACCTAGCTCTTGTTAATTAGACTCTGCAAGTGGCAAGCAACTGAATCTGCATTTTGGTTACAATGCCGTCCCCTTGAGCCTGTGACAGTTGCAGAGTCAGAAGCCAGGCTGCTTTTGTGGGCAAGTTATGGCTCTGTGTCTCCTCACTGCCATGCCACCATCTGGACACCCCAGGACCATCGCCCCTCTTTTGGTTTCTTCACAGGGTTTCCACAGGGCTCTTTTCTGGCCAGTCTCTTCTCCGGGACGACTCCGGTTCTAGCTCAGGATAGAGATCAACCCAGAGCCAGGAGGATGGAGCCAACACCACCCTGACAGCACAGAGCCCTGGTACACTTGCTGCAAGATGCTCTTCCAAGAGCCTCTCAGAGGTAGATGGGCATGCAACTGGTGTCCCCAAACAACTGGAGCAAGTCTTAACAAAGTTGCTCCATCATTTATTCATTCAACAAACACTTGCTGGGTGTGTGCCTTATGCCAGCACTGTGTGAAATAGATCTACTGACAAAACAATCTCTGGCCTGAAATAAGGCACAAATACATAGATATCATGTCAGCAGGTGCTGGGAAGAAAAGAAACACAAAGCAAGAGTGAAAGAGTCCAGGAGACGCGTGTTAGGGGTGGGCGGGTTCATTTGGTTTTGTGGTCACTTAACGCAACGAACTCCAGCATCGAGGTCACCAGAGGCTTCAGACTGGCTTGCTAAAAATGGCAACTTTGCAGACACCCTCTTGGTGACACAAGAGTGAAGGCCCCGGGGTGGAGTCCTCACTCACGGGAAAGCCAGTCCATGTCACTGACATCAGTCTCCAAACCCAAGCAGAAAGTTCCTCTATGGCTGGGTTCCCCAAGACCACCCTGACTATTCCAACCACATCCACAACCAGCTCTACTATTATTGGCATAATAGCTGCCTATTTTAAATCGGGCCAGACCTGACATCACTGCCTGTGTCTGTGTAACCACAGGCCTAAGACGCTGGCTCTTTTTTCTAATACATAGATGTGGGTACGGATATGTGTGCCTCTATGTGCCAAGTATGCACATCAATATACAAATAAATATTCCTGCAAATGCTCATCTGCATGTCCCCCAAATCAGGTCACACTCCATGAGGGACATAAGTGCCACAGTCGGGAACCACTGCTTTATGGCATCCAACAGATTTCTCATGCAGCATTGGCCTGCAGGCTCCTGTGGCTGTGAGCTCACTGTACCATGAGTCTGCCTGTGCCCTTCTTAGTTCCAGTTGCTCATGGGGACTTCTTATCACTCTGCCTCCTGGTCCCTCTTCCACATTGACCCTCTGTTATTTGTTTTGTTTTGGGGAGACAGAGTCTTGCTCTGTCACCCAGGCTGGAGTACAGTGGCACGATCTTGGCTCACTGCAAGCTCCGCCTCCTGGGTTCAAGTGATTCTCATGCCTCAGCCTCCTGAGCAGCTGGGATTACAGGAGCCCGCCACCATGCCCGGCTCATTTTTGTATTTTTAGTAGAGACAGGGTTTCGCCATGTTGGCCAGGCTGGTCTCAAACTCCTGACTTCAGGTGATCTGCCCGCCCCGGACTCCCAAAGTGCTGGGATTACAGGCGTGAGCCACCACGCCTGGCCTGTTATTTATTTTAAGGCATAATTTTTTTAAGGCATAAATGCCTCCCTCCCAAAACATCTCCTTCCCCCAACGCCATTACAGACTCTCAAGCCTTCTCCAAGCCCCTTGTCCTTCTTCCATGGTCTCCCCTTCCATCTCCTCCTTCTCTGGACAATCCTCTCATAAATACATCACTGAATAAGGACACCGTGCTCCCAAATACACCCAAGCAGTGGAATTGTAATGAAGGGCCCAATTCCCAAGGGTCAGGCCCTGTGCCCTTTACATGAGATCTAATTGAGTTCTTGCTGTAATCCTGGCAGACAGGTACTCTTATCCCCACTTTACAGAGGCAGGAAAAAGTTAAGACACTGGCGCCGGGTCACATAACTAGTAGTATCAAAAGTAGGATTCGAACCCAGATGTTTTCAACTGCTATCCTCCCTTAACCTGGACTTTATGCTCCTAGTAATATGATCGAATATTGTATCAGCTTTTAAAATAACTTACATCCCACAGTTGCCTCATTTATCTTGTGGGCAGCTGAATCAGTGGTGTTCAAGTCAAGCTGCTCACGAGAGTCACTGGAGTACTCTTGTTACAAGTTCCAATTTCTAGGTCTTACTCCAAAGCCAATAATTTAGGGTTTTGAGATAGGCCTTAAGGAATCTATATGCTAAAGCTAAAATGCTTATTTCCAGGCCTCTGGATTTCTGATTCACTAGGTGTGGGGTGAGTCTGGAGCCTATGTAGTTTTTAAACTTCCTTTGGTGATTCTATGGCATGACCAGGGGCTTGGGACCAACCGCCCTGGGATGTGTGGCTCCACTATAGGCAGCGCCTGGGCCATTATAGCTCGCAGTCCCAGAACTCGCCACTAGATGGCAGGACAATACGCCCCTCACCAGCCCAGCCCAGCTCAGCTCAAGAAGGACCAAAGCAGCCTAGGCCCAGTAGACAAAGTTTCAGGTGGGCAGGGCCCCCCACCATCCCTGCCGGCTCTCTGCAATCCCAAAGGGTGGCTTTTGGTAGGGAAATGGCTTTTGTTTTTCCTTCCTCCACAGGATGCCTGAAACATCAGTGGGGTCAGCAAAATTTGAAAGCTGGCCTCAGGACAAATAAAACCTGTTAAGCCACCCAGATTCCCTTCCAGCCAGGAGGCCCAGATCCTAAGCCAGCACACTGTGAAGATGATAGACCAGCCAGCAGGAGACGAGCTGAGGAATGGCCTGATGCCAGGCACAAGGTCTTCCTCTGTGCATGCAGCTCCAACGTGAAACGGCAGCTTTTTCCCTTCCTCTGAGGGGTGGCAGGCAGGTGGCCTCCTGGAGTAGAACCACAGGACCACGTGGGCAGCCTCAGGGAGTCAGACACACACGTGAGAACCTCGAAGCAAGACCCTGAACATCACTTTGTCCAGCTGCCTGCCTCCTCTTCATGTTCCTACACAATTAATGAGCCTTCCTCCTGGCCCCTGGGCATGTGGGGAGCGCCTCCTCCTCTGGGTGCCAGGACCCCCCCCACCCCCCGCCAGGGACAATCAGGCAGCCAGGTGTGGCCTGTGGGAAAGGGGAGGCCCTTGGGTCACATGAAAACTGATTCAAGGAAGGACTCCATGGTCACCAGAATGATGGGTACCCAGAGGCCCATACTCTGGTTCCTAGAACCCTTGATGGTGATACTTTACATGGCAGAGGGAGCTAAGGTTGCAGGTGAGATGAGTGCTGCTCATCAGTTGACCTAAAAATAGGAAGAATATCTAGATTAGATTATCCAGGGGGCCCTATGTAGCCACAGGGAACCTTAACGCTGGGTGAAGGAGGAGAAAGAAGTGGGTCAGAGGTAAGTGTGACTACTGAAAAGGTCAGAACGATGCAATGTGAGAAAGACTCAACTTCCATTCATGGCTATGAAGATGGAGGAAGGCGCCACAGGTCAAGGAGTGCCGGCAGCCTCTCAGTGCTGGAAAGGACAAGGAAACGGATTCTCCCTAGAGCCTCCCAAAAGGGACACAGCCCTGCTGACACCTTGATTTTAGCCCAGTGAGTCCCGTGTCATATTTCTGGCCACAGAACCGTGCAAGAATAAGCCACCAAGTTTGTGGCAATCTCCTACAGCAGCCACGGGAAACTCACACGCTGGGCAAGGTGGCTCATCAAGGTAGGTAACATTTGATTCTCAGGGACGAGGCTGGGTGAGATAGAGCAACGTGTGGAACTCACACTGCTAGTGTTAAAAGATAAATAGTGGCATGTTAAAAAGTTAAAGAGTTTATTTGAGCAAACAGCAATTCATGAACTGGGCAGCACCAAATTGAAGGTGGTTCAGGGCTCCTCCAGAGGAGTTTGAAGGGAGGGCTTTGATAGAGTAAATGAGGAAAATCAGATAAATAAGGAATGTGGAAAATAAAGAAATTATTTGATTGGTTAAGGTTTGGGCAGTTGCCTCATTTAGATGATCCTGGTGGAAAGTTCCTGATTATGTAATTAATGCTTAGCTGGTCTTTTATGATTGGCTAAGGTTAAGCTTCACCTTGTTTATATAGAATCCCAGGGCATGGGAACCACCTCAGCCTAATGGTCTCCCATTTTATTTTAACACTAGGTAAGAGAAACAGCTCACATTGGGCCAGACATGGCAGTTCATGCCTGTTATCCCAGCACTTTGGGAGGCCAAGGCAGGAGGATCACTTGAGGCTAGGAATTCAAGATCCAATAATAAAATTTTTTAAAAGTTCGCATCAAACTTGGTTCTTTCTAATGCCCATGATCTCAAGGTGTTGTGCACTCAACAGAGCAGGCAGCTTCTAAATGGCTCCCAATGACCCCACCTTTTGTGAAGTCCCCTCTCCTTGATCATGTCTTGCTTCTAAGAATAGAATCCAGTAAAAATGATGGGCTGTCACTCCTGAGATTAGGTTATGAAAGATTGTGACCTCCATCTTGCTTGGGTTTGTGTGGGCGTGCTCCCTCTCTCTCTCTCTCTCTCACTCTGTGTGTGTGTGTGTGTGTGTGTCTCCTTATTTGCTTGCATTGTTAAGGCCAACTGCCAAGTTGTAAGCAATCCCATAAAGCAACCCATTTGACCAGGAACTAAAGTGGTCTCTGGTCAACAGCCTGCAAGGAGCTGAGTTCTACCAACAACCACGTGGGTGAGCCTGGAAGCAGGTCCCTCCCCAGTTGACCCTCGGGATAATGCAGCCAATCTGGCATCTTGACTGCAGCCTGTGCCAGACCTTGAATCAGGAGCACCAGCTTTCATCCTGACTCACAGAACCTATGAAATAATACTACTGTTTTTCACAGAACCACTAAGTTTTGGCATAATTTGTAACATGGGAATAGATAACTAATATGCCAAGGGAACCACAATTTACAGAAGCATTGCCCTTCCTCCCCAAGAGGGTGCAGCTGGCTCTTAAGAGTGTGTTGAAAACCAGAGTAGGAGCCACCCCCATGCAACTGACTCAAGATAACTAGTAAGTTAATGAGATGAATAATAGTAACAACATTGATAATAGTAATAGTTAACCTTGTGTAGTGCTTACTAGGTGGCAGGCATTATTCTAAGTTCTTTAAATATAATGAAATGTATTCGGTCCTCACAGCAACCCTACAAGACAGGTGTTGCTATTTTCACTCTTTTACAGATGCAGAAACTGAGGCACAGAAGGGTTAAGTTGTATATAATAAAGCAAATCATTTTGGTTTGTTTTTTCTAGAAACAAGGTCTTACTATGTTGTCCAGGCTAGATTTGAACTCCTGGGCTCAAGCAATCCTCCTGCCTCAGCCTCCTGAGTAGCTAGGACTATAGGCGTGTGCCACTGTGCCCCACAAATGTGAGAGTTTTGTTGGGTAGAATGCAAAGGTGGCATGAATTTGTTCAAGATAAAATGCAATATCTCAAAGCAAGTCTGTGCCTGTCAGGGTGCAGCCCCAGCTAAGCACATCCCTGCTCTCAACTGCATCTCCGAAGGGTACCTGTTCCCTCTCTTGTCCTCGCTTTGGTCTGGGCAGGGACCAGATTGAGAAACAGCAGCTGGTTGGCTGCTGGGACCTCTGGCCTGGCTGAGCAGGTGTCTGCACGAAGCTGTTGCCCAGGATGGTGACCCCCAGCCCTCATAGCACAGCACCCAGACACAGACACTCCAGGCCAACATTTGGGTTAAGAGGTAGATGTGAACATTTTTCCAACAACACAAGTTCTATTAACTCCAGAATCGGTTTTTACATTTTCCCATCTAAAATCTTAGATGAGTTACATAAGTGAAAAGTTATTCATGTTGTGATAGTACTTTTTTTTTTTTTCCAAGACAGAGTCTTGGTCTGTCACCCAGGCTGGAGAGCAGTGATGAGATCTCGGCTCACTGCAACCTCTGCCTCCCGGGTTGAAGCGATTCTCCTGCCTCAGCCTCCCAAGTAGCTGGGATTACAGGCACGTGCCACCACGCCCAGCTAATTGTTATATTTTTAGTAGAGACGGGGTTTTAACATGTTGGCCAGACTGGTTCTGAATTCCTGACCTCAGGTGATCCACTGCTTTGACCTCCCAAAGTGCTGAGATTACAGGCATAAGCCACCGCGCCTGGGCTACCTTCTGCAATTATATGAGTTGAATAGGTATTTGTGGGCTAAGTTGGAAAACCACCTTGGTTTTGCTAACACTGTCACTATAAGAAGAAGAAGAAAAAAAAAAAATATATATATATATATATATATACACACACACACATTTGTAGAGATGGGGTCTTTCTATGCCCAGGCTGGTCTCAAACTCCTGGCCTCAAGCTATCCTCCCCTCTCGGCCTCCCAAAATGTGAGGTTACAGGCGTGACCAGCCACACCAGGCCAAGAAAATATATTTTAATTCCCAGGCACCCACCTGTCAAGAAACTTTTGAAATGTAACCGGCTCCGGTGTGGACTGGCCAGCACCCACAAAAAGTCCCTGAATATTATAATCAGGGCATTCCACATGCATTGTCAATTGAAATGCCATTGGGTAAATAAGGCCAGAATAACTTTTTCTCCCCAGGCAGCCCTGCTATTAAAGAATCTCCATTTGTCTGTAGAACTGCATACCTGGGAGGAGAGAAATAATTTTTAACACAAGCGGCAAGGACTAGATTTTTTCCACCAGGAATGAAAGATACCACTAATTTCACAGGAAAATGAGAATATCAAGAAATAAGACTGGGGTCTTTCTAAAGCAATCAGGGCAATTTTAAAGATTCTTAGACTCATACAAGAGACCTTGCATCAAGTTCCCCCTGCAGAATGGTCACGAGGTGCCTGAGATGTTTATTCTTTCAGCCCTCAGGTGACCAGCAGGTGATCTCAGGTGACCAGCAGGTCACTTCTGGTCAGGACCAGCCTTATCTGTTGACCCCAGGGTGCCAAGCAATTATGGGAAGTAAGGCCCTTGTGCAGAGACCCTCGAGCTATAAATGAGCAGGAGAATCACCTGGGTGGTTGCTGAAACTGCAGAGGGCACACCCCAGCCATAATGAGCTAGCCGGTTTTTAGTACCAGAGTGATAGGGTTTGGCTGTGTCCCCACCCAAATCTCAACTACAATTGTAGTTTCCATAATCCCCGTGCCATGGGAGGGACCCAGTGGGAGGTAATTGAATCATGGGAGCGGTTCCCCCATACCATTCTTATGATAGTAAGTTTTCCTGAGATCTGATGGTTTTATAAGGGTCTTTTCCCTTCGCTCAGCTCTCATTCTTCTCCTTCCTGCCACCCTGTGAAGAAGGACGTGTTTGCTTCCCCTTCTGCCGTGATTGTAAGTTTCCTAAGGCCTCCCCAGCCATGCTGTGCTGTGAGTCAATTAAACCTCTTTCCTTCATAAATTACCCAGTCTTGGGTATGTCCTTATAGCAGCATGAGAACGGACTAATATACAGAGCCAAGGCATGTTTGAAGTACCTGGAGGGTTTAAAAACCCTAATGTTACAGTTCCTCTCCACCCCAAGAAGGTTCGTATTCAATTGGTCTGAGGTGGGTCCCATAGTTATTCTTTAAAAGAAGCTCCTAACATGTGGACAAGATTGGATATCACTGCTTTCTCAGCCCAACTGCACACCCAAAGTAAGAGTTTCCTAAGACACCTTGACAGGTGCATCTGGCCCAGGTCTCAGATGTTTTCCAGCCTTCCTGCTGCTGAGACCAGAGCAAGCACTGTGTTAATGCTGGCTGCCATTACTATTATTGTTGTTATCTTTTTTTTTTTTTTTTTTTGAGAGGGAGTCTCGCTCTGTCACCCAGGCTGGAGTGCAGTGGCGCAATCTCGTCTCACTGCAAGCTCCGCCTCCCAGGTTCACACCATTCTCCTGCCTCAGCCTCCCGAGTAGCTGGGACTACGGGCGCCCGCCAACACGTCCGGCTAATTTTTTGTATTTTTAGTAGAGACGGGGTTTCGCCATGTTGGCCAGACTGGTCTTGAACTCCTGACCTCAGGTGATCCACCCACCTTGGCCTCCCAAAGTGTTGGAATTACTGGCTGAGCCACCACACCCACCTGGCAAGAGGGGTTTTTACATCTTCTTCTGAATGTGGCTGCTGCGGCGTGGTGCCCTCTCTCTTCTTTCTGCCTCTCAGCTCCCATGCCTGGAGCCCAGAGCCTGGTCTAGAGTGGGTATGGGGTGGCGAGGTGAGGGACACACACTAGTTCCCTTTTCCCTTATCTTGGAGCATTTTCAAGTAGAATGACTACAAGGCTTGGAAACACTCCGGTGTGCATGCCTGGCAGAAATGAATGCTTCTGGGTACCAAAACCGTGTGTAAAAATGATCATAGCTGTTTTATTCATAGTAGCCCCAAACTAGAAACAACCCTAAAGCTCATCAATGGGAGAATGAAAATATAAATTATGGTATATTCATACAATGGAGTATTACACAGCAATGAAGAAGAAGAATACAGCTATACACAACACGCTGGCTGGATCTCCCAGACTCAATGATGATGAAAGAAGCTAGACACAAAAGAATACATACTGCATGATTTCTACTTATTTGAAGTTCAAAAATAGGCAAAATTAATTTATGGTGATGAAGGTTCAAGTTGAGGTTATTTTTAGGGGTTTTGACTGGAAGAGGATACAAGGGGAACCTTCCTTGGGTCAGGGAATGCTCTTAATTTTGATCCAGGCAGTGGCTACATGAGCATATACATATGTAAAAATTCACTGGCCGGGCATGGTGGCTCACGCCTGTAATCCCAGCATTTTGGGAGGCTGAGGTGGGTGTATCACCTGGGGACAGGGGTTCCAGACCAGCCTAGCCAACGTGGTGAAACCCTGTCTCTACTAAAAATACAAAAATTAGGCAGGCGTGCTGGCACACGCCTGTAATTCCAGCTACTTGGAAGGCTGAGGCAGGAGAATCACTTGAACCTGGGAGGCAGAGGTTGCAGTGAGCCAAGATTGCACCATTACACTCTAGCCTGGGCAACAAGAGCTCAACTCCATCTCAAAAAAAAAAAAAAGTCATCAGGCCATCCACCTGAGATTTTTGCACCTCACTGAACATAAATTATGCATCAAGGAAAAAGAAGAAACAAAAAATAAGAAAAAGGCCTAGAACCAGAGGACGGTTCCAGCACACAGAGGTTCTCAGCCACCCATTGTCAGGGAATTTCCACAAGACTGGGTGGCGGCTCCCACCTCCCCTGGCAGCCCACAAGGTCATTAACTCAGCACATCTGGCCGTGGCTTCCTCCTCCTATGCAACTGGGGCCCCAGCAGCCAGGAGGACACAGGGCAGAGCTGCTTGGACTCCCCACTCATCTTCTACCTCTCCCCATCTTCCCACCCCCTTCCCGAGAGCTAAGGCCTCTAAGTAGCCTCCTCCTTCATCCTTTGCCCATCTCCTCCCACAGTTCTTCATAATCCAAGGAGGGATGGAGAGGAAATCTCAGCCTGGTGCCCTCGTCTTGGCCTTGACGCCTCTCTGGGTGAATCCCACAGAGCCTCCATGGTTGATTCTCTAGCATCTGCAGAGACAGCGGAGAGTCTAGTTCAACTACCAGGACTGTGTCCTTGCCATTCAAATCACAGGTCTGCTGAGACCAACAACCCAACCCCTCACTCAAGAGCAGCAACCTCACCACTCCAACCTCTTCCTGACTCACAACAGTCTCGCTTACGTTGGGAGCTTTTCTCCAATAACAACAATAAAAGCTTCCATCTATCTATCTATCTATCTATCTATCTATCTATCTATCTATCTATCTATCTATCTATCTATCTACCTACCTACCTATTTATTTGATACACAGTCTTGTTCTGTTGCCCCGGCTGGAGCGTAGTGGCGTGATCTTGGCTCACTGCAACCTCTGTCTCCCGGGTTCAAATGATTCTCCTGCCTCAGCCTCCCAAGTGGCTGGGATTACAGGTGCCTGCCACCACGCCCAGCTAATTTTTGTATTTTTAGTAGAGACAAGTAGCTGGGATTACAGGCACTCGCCACCACGCCCAGCTAATTTTTGTATTTTTAGTAGAGACAGGGTTTCACCATGTTGGCCAGGCTGGTCTCGAACTCCTGACTTCAACTGATTCACCCACCTCGGCCTCCCAAAGTGCTGCAATTACAGACATGAGCCACTCTGCCCAGCCGAAAGCTTCTTTTTAGAGAGCAACTTTTCATGAGCCAAGCATTGCTTTCTGCATTTCACAGACATCTACTTGGTCATGACTATTACTAACCCATTTTACAGATGAGGAAGTTGAAGCTCCAAAAGGTTAACTAACTCACCCAAGGGCCCACGGTCAGCAACCAGCAGAGCCGGGATGTGAACCCAGGCAGCTCAGCCACAGGACCATGCACTTCAGCACCAAGCTGGGCTGCCTCATATATGCATGACTCAACATGTAAGTACCAGCACTATCAATGGTGACCAGTATTAGCTAAAAGGTGATATAAGGTGAAATAAACACTGATGCTTCTAACAGGACAATATCATACTCCCAATTAGTGCAAATTTTTAAACTTTGAATTACATTGAATTAAAAAAAAAAAAAAATTCTGGCTGGGCACCGTGGCTCATGCCTGTAATCCCAGCACTTTGGGAGGCCGAGGCAGGTGGATCACCTGAGCTCAGGAGTTCGAGATCAGCCTGGCCAATATGGTGGAAACTTGTCTCTACTAAAAATATAAAAATTAGCTGGGTGTTGTGGTACATGCCTGTAATCCCAGCTACTTGGGAAGCTGAGGCAGGAGAATTGCTTGAATCCAGGAGGCGAAGGTTGCAGTGAGCCGAGATTGTACCACTGCACTCCAGCCTAGGTGACAGAAAGACTCCATCTCAAAAAGAAAAAAAAAAAAACCCAAAACAAAACAAAACAAAAAAAATTCTCCTTTCTGGTCAAATAAAGGGTCGTAGGTCAATAGCACCATCCAAATCAGTCCCAGGTGTAAGGGTCCAACAATATCACCCATAAGAGAACCCGAAAACATCAGAGTGTGTCTGTCTGTGCCTGGGGCTGCACTGACCCAGCCACTGTTCCCAGCCCCGCAGGCTGCACAGGGCCTGGAATACCAGCCTCCAAGCAAAGCCCCCTGGCGCACAGAGGGCTGGCCAGACAGATGGCTTATCAGGTGTTCCTGCCTACCAGGGGTGACAAAGGAATGCTTTCCTGCCGAGTACAAAGAGACAGCAGCTGTCAGGGGGCCACTGACTAACAAGCTCATCTGTTGCTATCAGGGCCCTCTGATGTGGGACAGCCCAAGGGCCGGCTGGGCCAGGCTCTGCAGGTTGCTGAGCAGCAGAGAATCCGGGGCGGCCCTCAAGGCTCTGAATTCTAATTGGATTTTCCGAGAAATGGCTTTGTCCAGTTTGCAGGGAGGACTGCCGATTACAAACTGACGGCCGCCAGCCTCTCCCGGGACCCTGTAACTAGATTTTCCAAGGCTGTGCCTCAGCCTCTGGTCTTGTCCTTCCATTTTGAACCCTGACCTTCTCCGGGGGGCTGATCTATCTGCTCCGGCTGGCTGGACTCTCCTGCTGGGGTTGAGGGAGGGGTGTCAAGGGTCAGGACATTTCACAGTGTCAGTAACTGGAACCCTATCCACCCCAATCAGCTGGGGATGGGTGAGCCACCCTCAGAGGTGGGCTTTAGGAAAAGCTCGACCAGTAGCCTTTCACTGTCACCTAGGTAAGGATTCCCACTGGTCCCTGCCCTGTGGAGATGCGTAGGGAGCTGGAGTGTGGGAAGCAAGAAGCGGGGCTGTGAAACAAAGCCACGCCTTTGTGGGAAGCGAGTGGTGAAGAGGATGGGCTCCGGGTTCAAGTACCAGCTCTGCCCCCTCACTAGCTGTCAACTTCGGGCCAATACCTCATCTCCCTGAGCCCCATTTCCTCTTTGACGTGGAAACGGGAGAGAATGGGTGTAAGTGCTTAGTGCAGTGTCCGGCGTGGGAAGAAAGATGATGAGGGTGATGTATTTGAATTAATCAATGCATTTTTCATTCCCGGCTTTGTCTATTGTCCCAGCATCCTAAAATTCAGGCAGCTGTTAGCTTACTGCCTCCAGGAAGGGGTGAACAGCAGGAAAAGGGAATCAGAGAGTCCTGGTTTTTGATTTTCAACAGTCTAGAAGCGGAGGAGAAACAGAAAGGACTGGTGTAGGTAGACGATGGAACAGATGTGGCACTGCGGGGAAGGGGACACAGACACCAGACCAGCAAGGCTTCAGCCTCTTGAGATCAAATAAAAGTTCCCGTATCAGGAGGAAGAGGTCTGAAAGCAAGCAAGGCAAACCAAGAACGAGGTCCCTGGGCCGTGTCCCACGGTGACCCATTGCTGTGTGGGGCCCGGGGTGGGCATAGGAGGCAGCAAGACCCTAGACGGAAGGACCATCCCTCTGCAGGTGGGTCTGAGATAGCACAGCAACGTTTCTCCGCAAGGAGCAGGAGGAGAAAAATGATCCCCAGGGACCCCAAATGGGACAGAAGTGAGGAAAAGGGAGGGCTGCCACCTCGAGCTTCCATGTTGCCAGGTAGGTTTTGTAAAAGAGTGAATCCACGCTGGGCATGGTGGCTCACGCCTGTAATCCCAGCACTTTGGGAGGCCGAGCCTGGTGGATCACAAGGTCAGGAGTTCAAGACAAGCCTGACCAACATGGTGAAACCCCATTTTGTACTAATAATACAAAAATTAGCTGGGTGTGGTGGCGCGTGCCTGTAGTCCCAGCTACTCAGGAGGCTGCAGCAGGAGAATCGCTTGAACCCAGGAGGCGGTGGTTGCAGTGAGCTGAGATCATGCCACTGCATTCCAGCCTGGGCGACAGAGCGAGACTCCATCTCAAAACAAAACAAAAAAAGGGTGAATCCAGCCAAATGAAGGGGTCAGAAATGATGGGGACTGTGATGAACCCACAAGGAGGCGTGCCCAGGTTCAAGGGGCAGCTGCCACACAGTGAGGTCCAGCCGATTGCTGTCCCAGGGGACGTGTGCAAAGAGGACTAGCCCAGATATCTACACTCGTATGTGAAAATGCCGCATTTCAAATATTGGCAAGTAGTGATTTAAAATACTCTATGGGCCGAACAAAACACACGAGATCTGCATTTGAATTGCAGGACACCAGGTAGTGGCTTGTCTTCCTGCCAGGTTTCCGTCAGGCACAGCAGGGTGTTGGGTTTGGGGTGAAGGACAGCTTGGCAGGGGCTTGCACAGACCGAAGGCCGGCAGCCAGCCTGGGAACAGGGACCAGGTGTCCCCCTGGGGGGGCCTTTGGCACTGCATAAGGCCCTCGGAACTTAGATGCCATTCCAGCCAAAGGGGGAGGGGAACATTTCTGCCACCTGGCAGAATGGAGGCTTATAAGATAAATTAGACTGAGTCATGGAAAACTAGTTCCAATTCCTGTCAGCTTCATTTGTGGTCTGAGTCTCAAACGTCCTCTGGTAATTTGGGGAATTTAACTTTTTCAACACTGCACATGCTTTTGATAATTTTTTGCCCATCTCCCTATGTATGATTTATTATGTGGGTTAAAAGTCTTTATTTTAAAGTAATTACAGATACAAAGGAAATTGAAAAAGTTATATAGGGAGATCTTCTGTGCCCTTCACCCAGCCTCTCCCAGTGATAACATCTTGTATAGCTATAGTGCAATATCACAGCCAGGAAACTGACATTGGTATAACCCACAGAGCTTATTCTATAACACTGGTTTCATGCTTCACCCGTATTCATGTGTGTGTGATGCTATGCAGTTTTATCATTTGTGCAGATCACATTCCTGTGTGTGTGTGATTCTATACAGTTTTATCATTTGTGTAGGTTTGTGTAATCAGCACCACAATCAAAACACAGAACTGGGCCAGGTGTGGTGGCTCACGCCTGTAATCCCAGCACTTTGGGAGACCAAGGTGGGAGGACCACTAGAGTTCAGGAGTTCAAGACCAGCCTGGCCAACATGGCAAAACTCTGTCTCTACTAAAAATACAAAAATTAGCTGGGCATGGTGGCAGACGCCTGTAATCCCAGCTACTCGGGAGGCTGAGACATAAGAATCACTTGAATCCAGGAGGCAGAGGTTGCAGTGAGTCGAGATTGCACCACTGCACTCCAGCTTGGGGGATAGGGCAAGACTCTGTCCCCGTCCCCACCAAAAAACAACACAAAACTAAGGAGAGAATATGGAGAAAAGGGAACCCTCATACACTGTTGGTAGGAATGTAAATTAGTATAGCCACAATGGAGAACAGTTTGCAGATTCCTCAAAAAACTAAAATTAGAGCTACCACATGATCCAGCAATTCTGCTCCTAGGTATATACACAAACGAAAGGAAATCAGTTGATTAAAGAGATATCTGCACTCACTTGTTTTTTGAGGCACTATTCACAATAGCCAAGATTTAGAATCAACTTCAGTGTCCATCAACAGATTAATGGATAAAGAACATGCGGTACATATACACAATGGAGTACTACTCAGCCATAAAAGAGGATGAGATCCTGGCCTTTGCCTGTTTTTGGATGGAATTGGAAGTCATTATGTGAAGTGAAATAAGTGAGGCACAGAAAGGCAAACTTCACCTGTTCTCACTCATTTGTGGGAGCTAAAAATTAAAACAATCGAACTCATAGAGACAGAGGGTAGAATGATGGTTACCAGAGACTGGGCTGGGTAATGGGGAGTGAAGGGGAAGTGGGGTGGGTAATGGGTATAAAAATATAGTTAGAACGAATAAGATGAATGATTAAGATCGAGTATTTGATAGCACAACAGCGTGACTACAGTCAACAATAATTTATAGTACATTTTAAAATAACTAAAAGATTAGAATTAGAATGTTCATAACACAAAGAAATGATGAATGCTTGAGGTAGAGACCCCATTTACCATGTGATTATTACACATGGTATGCATGTATCAACATATCTCACGTACCCCATAAATATATACACCTATTATATAACCATAAAATTAAAAATAAGACATTTTTTAAAAATACAGAACTGCTCCATCAACCTGAGCTTCCTCAGGTGACCACACTGTGGCCACCTTCATCCCCGACCCCTGGCAATGTTCATCTATATAATTTGTTTATTTCAAAAATATTATATAAACGGAATCATAGAGTATGTAACCTTTTGAGATTGGTGTTTTTTTTACTTAGCATAATTCCCTTCAAATCCATCCAGGTTGTTGCATATATCAACGATTTGGGGGATTTGTTTTGTTTTGTTTTTTGAGACAGAGTCTTGCTCTGTTGCCCAGGCTGGAGTGGAGTGGCATGATCTCAGCTCACTGCAACCTCCACCTCCCAGGCTCAAGCAATTCTCAAGCCTCAGCCTCCCAAGAAGCTGGGATTACAGGTGTGCACCACCACGCCCAGCTAATTTTTTTGTATTTTTAGTAGAGATGGGGTTTTGCCACGTTGGCCAGGCTGGTCTCGAACTCCTGACCTCAAGTCATCCACCCTCCTCCACCTCCCAAAGCATTGGGATTACAGGCGTGAGCCACCCTGCCCGGCTGATTTGGAGTTTTTTTTCTTGTGTAGTATTCTGTGGTATAGATGCACCACAGTTTAACCATTTACCATTGAAAGACATTTGGTTTGTTCCCAGTTTTTGGCTAGTATGAATCTTTATGATTTATAAAATTAATTTAGAAAATGTCAGCTAGTGGCTGTTGTTCTCTGAGTTTGAATGGGGTGCAATATTTCCTGTGACCCCTCAGTCATGGAAGTTCTTAGACTTTTTCATTTGAACCCTGCAGAAGCCCTGGGTGTGGGGGAGGCAGAGCAGAGATAGTTATTCAGTCAACCCATCTGTACTGAGTACTTTCTATGTGCCCTGCACTATTCTAGGTATTGGGGGTACTGCAGCGAACAAAACAAATGAAAATCCCTCTCCTCATTTATTATTCCCCAATACACATATAGGGAAACTGAAGCTCAGAAAAGCTATATGATTTGCTCAAAATCACACAAGAAGGAAGTGATGGAACTGGAGCTTGAACCTAGGTCTTCTGACCTCAAGGCCACCGATTTTCTGACTAAATTTTGCTTTCTATCCTCCTGGACATCAATTCCAGAGCAAAAGCCATATGCCGGGGATCCTGTGTTCAATGTTTTAAGCAACAGTTCTTTTGTTTGGTTGGTTGGTTTTTATTTTTTAGGCAGGGTCTCACTCTGTCACCCAGGCTGGAGTGCAGCGGCACCATCTCAGCTCGCTACAGCCTCGACCTCCCAACTTCAAGCCATCCTCTCACCTCAGTTTTCCAAGTAGCTGGGACTACAGGCACCTGCTACCACACCCAGTTAGTTTTTGTATTTTTTGTAGAGACTAGATTTCACCATGCCCATGCTGGTCTTCAATCCCTGGCCTCAAGTGATCTGCCTGCCTCAGCCCCCCAAAGTGCTGGGATTACAGGCGTGAGCCACTGCACCCAGCTAAGCAACCATTATTAACTGGGGCTGATTCCTCTGCCATCAGGGGAAACAGTTGGCAATGTCTGGAGACATTTTGATTGTCACAGCTGGGGAAAGGGGTGCTACTGGCATCTGGAGAGTAGAGCCAGGGAAGCTGTTTGGCATCCTGCAATGCACCAGACAGTCTCCCACGACAAAGAATTGCCCACCCGAATATCAATAGTGCCAAAACTGCAAAACTCTAATCTAAAGATCTCAAAGAGTCACAACAAAGACAACTGCTACCCAGACAACATTATGTAATACTGAATTTCCACCTGAGTACACACAATGACAGGTAGGGTAAGAGCAGGTACACTGTTGGTTGAGGGCTTACGGTCATTATGAAGTAGGTACAAAGAACCATCCACTCTGCTATGTCAATACTGGGAGGCTTTTCTGCAGGGGAGGGAATTGGGACAGATTAGATGGTAGGAAGGAGAGACTGGTGGGCTGCTCACAAGAGGATGCAGAAAGGGCAGGAGGAATATCGTGACCTCCGCTCTATGATTCTGCCTCATCTGTTTCTCCTAAAGAACCCCGGTAACCTCCTTCCTTTGTGTAGAAATGAGTAAGAAAGCAGAGCAGGACATACAAAGCCCTTTGAGAAACAGCAGGGAAACCAGAAGGACCTTCAGTCACATCCTAAATGTGCAAGAAACACAACTTCCACTCTCAAAACTAGATTGAATTTCAAGTCCCCATTTGGCTGGTGGAAAGACATCTAACCATAATTAATCAGGGCCTCCCTACCTCTTGCCCTGGGTTGTGTCCAGATTTGTTTTGGGGGTAGAGGAGGCTCAGAAAGTGCCAAGGCCTGGGCAGGGGGCAGCGTCTGGTGTCCCCTGACACCTGCTGTGTTGGCCTCACTTCCATCTTCCTGATGGCAGATGCAGCTGCCTAGGCCTCCTGGAAGTCTCTGTGTCTGGCTTCTTTCTCCTCCTCTCAGCTTCTTCCTCCCTCCTCTTGGGCACACAGGAGATGCTGGCAGAGCTTGGTAAATCTCTGCAAGTTTGTGTCACCCCTCTGCCAATTACTGCCTCCCCCACTGCATCTGTGCCTTGGGAGGGGAAGAGCAGGCGCTCTCCTGAGCTTGCCCGCAAGCCACACTTATGAAGCTAGTGTGGGACCACTGCTTGGGCGCCACCCACCTCCCTAGCCCCACATCATCGTGGCTTATCCACTCTCCTTAGATCCTCTGCCCAGACCCCTGGTCCAGGGCACGTGACCTCATCTCGATCATGGGGAAATGACTTTTGCATCTTGCTCAGTCTTCCAGATGTCTTGTTAATCATACAAATTTTATTCCTAGAAGCCCCTGGGACTTCTACTTTTGAAACTCAAAGCCCAGGCTCTTGTAATGCCAAAGTATTGGTTCTTGAAACTCAAAAGCATCTCTGCTTTTCTGCTGGATGAGGCTTCCCCTAAAGGAAGAAGAGCCAGTGTCTGGGAAGAACAGAAGGGAGGAAAAATGACTTACATCAAGTGAAATATTATCGCACTACAGCAGCATGGCGGAGTACGTGGGCAACCAAGACCATGGCAGGTGTGGAAGATACCGTCATTACTTCTCCCTTTGGGCCCCTCTGTCCCCATGGACCCATTCTCCAAACCTGGACCCATTCTCCAAACCTGGATCAAGGAGTCCCATCTGAAGGGTGTCACAAGCAACCAGTTCTATGAGAGCCAGGGTAGAGAAGCTGCGAGAACACAGCCTCCAGGCAGCCTGGGTCCATGCCCAGACCCCAGCTTTGCCAGCTCGGTGTTCACAGTCAGGTCATTTAACCTCTCTGTTTCAGTTTTCCCGTCTGTGAAAAGGGGAAATATAGTACCTTCCTCATGTGGTGACGAACCTGATCAAATGCAGCAGGCCTTATACAGTGTGTAGCAGAGTGCCTGGCCCTGGTCAGCACTGTATGACGGCTGGCTGCTACTATTGTTGTCATTGGCTTATCCAAGGGGTGAGTGGGCTGGCTGCTACTATTGTTGTCATTGGCTTATCCAAGGGGTGAGTGGATTTCCTTGGAATCCCATCACACAAGGCCCTTGGGCAGTTAGTTAACTAGCAGAGGGTCAGGGCACCCATGCCTGGCCTCTGGCATTACTCCTCAGCTGCTTGTCAAAGCTTCAAAGGGACTCTCTTAGCATCCTTTTATTGCAAGAAACAGAAACTCATTAGGAAAGGAAATTCCTGGGAAAAACAGAACTGGAGGGTCAGCAGTAAATCCAGGTTGCTTCTTTCTCCTGCTTCTTCTGCAGTTGGCTTTCCTGCTTCAGTGTGTGCCAGTCTGACGTGGCAGGTTCCCTGGGCTTGAGGTTACCTGCTGCAGGGACCTGCTGGGGGCTTCTGACAGCCACTGGCATCCTTTCTGTTGTCAAAGCCTCCATTTGGTTCAGGTGTCTTCCCCAACCCCCAGGTGACTCCAGGTGAATCCTGAGAGTCTACGCCCATTTTGAGGGTCCTTGCCAGTGACAGGCATATGACCCAGTTCCGGCAAAGGAGGTATCAAGGAAGTTTACTGGGAGCTTCTGGGAAAGGTTTCATCGCTGGCTGATGAAAAAGAGACCCACGGGAAGATGAGAGAGCATGGAGCCCGAGGGATGATGAGTAACGAGGCTGAGCTCATGAGAAGGGCCCACCCCCTTAGGAAGTCCCACATGTCCTTGCAGAGGAGGCTGGACTGCATGAGGGGACAAGGGGGACCCACTGAATTGCTGACTTTACAATATAGAGAATGGATTAAAGGGGGAGGGTTTGGGAGCAGGACACCAGTTAGGAAGCAGCCAGATGAACTGCAATCATGCTGAGGCTTAGAGGGAAGTTTCTACAAGCTGGAACACAAGAGGAGATGGGGTGATAGGGAGGTAGAATTGCTGGCTGGCTGTTCTCAGGTGTCTCAAGAACTTGTACCCTAATGCTGTGATGTCCTCAGAAGCTCCATTCTGGGCTGTCTACACAGGTCCAGTTACACTGGTAACTCAGATAGAAACACATTTCCAAAATCAACATTTTTCAGCAAACGGGACAGAACTGTTTTACTTAAACTAATGGTTCAACTATCCAATTTTGCTTTGCGCTACGTGAGCACAATTTGTCTGCCACATAGACCTGATTCAACCTTCAGTGGGGCTTGGCCAGTATATCACCAGTGAAACCTACATGCAAGACACATCCCTTCCCGGTGACTAATGTGCACCGTTTCAGGAAAAGGCCAGGTTGAAAGTGCACATACGTGATTTACTGCTGACTTTGGCAAGAGTCATACAGCAGAGACATTGCTCAGCTCCTCACAGGTTTAGAAATGAACCCACATTAAGAGTAAGTGGGCGCTGGGTGCGGTGGCTGACACCTGTGGTCCTAGCACTTTGGGAGGCCAAGGCAGGCGCATCACTTAAGCCCAGGATTTTGAGACCAGCCTGGGTAACGGAGCAAGACCCCCATCTCTACAAGAAATTTTTAAAATTAGCCAAGTGTGGTGGCACACGCCTGTAGTCCCAGCTACTCAGGAGGCTGAGATGGAAGAATCACTTGAGTTCAGGAAGTGGAGGCTGCAGAAGGCAGAGATTATACCATTGCACCCCAGCCTGGGTGACAGAGAAAGATCCAGTCTCAAAAAAAAAGTCAGTGGGAAGAGAGACTGACCTGCTCAGAACCAAGCAAGGGTAAAGAGTGACAGATGGCAGAGAACAGAGCAAGCAAGGGAGGATACAGGGACAGATAATAGGAGGATATGCTCCTGGTGGACAATACAGGTGGTTCCCAGCCAACTTTAACACATTCTCACTGAAAAATACAATTACCTCCCCAACACACACACACACGCACACACATACACACCCCTCAGTTTCTAAGGGTAACCTGTTTGGTTTGATTCCTCCCACAGTCTTTCTGTACATAATCAAATATACATAGGTGTGTCTACATCTTTTTAAAAAGCCATTTGTGAGCCAGGCATGGTGGCTCATGCCTGTAATCCCAGCACTTTTGGAGGCTGAGGCGGGTGGAACACTTGAGGTCAGGAGTTCAAGACCAGCCTGGCCAACATGGTGAAACCGCGTCTCTACTAAAAATACAAAAAATTAGCTGGGCGTGGTGATGCATGCCTGTAATCCCAGCTACTCGAGAGGCTGAGGCAGGAAAATTGCTTGAACCCAGGAGTCGGAGGTTGCAGTGAACTGAAATAGCACCACTGCACTCCAGCCTAGGTGACAGACACTCTGTCTCAAAAAAAATAAAAAGTGGTTTGTGTAATATCATCATATTTAGTGCCTTTCTCAGTGAATGATACAACTTGGACATTCTTCCATGTCAGATAGCTCTACCTCATTCTTTCTGGTGACTTCATAGTGTGCCAGCGTGAGTCTATGCCACAATGTACTTAGCATAGCTCCTAGTACTGGGCATTGAGGTTGGTGACCATTTTTCACTGTTACAATTAATCAGCAATGAACACCCTTGGACGGTCTGTTCCTGAGCACATGTGTGAGTTGTTCTGCATGATGATCTATTTCTAGAAGCTGATTTTCCAGCCTCACTTTCACTGATGTGCCTGGAAAGTCAGTAGCATGACAGACTGGGGTCTTGGTCACTGACCAGGGACGGTTGAATATTTTAAAACACTGTCGTTATTTACCCATTCAGCCGGAAAGAATAAAAATACAATGCCACGGGAATTCTCAGAACAGCACCCTCTCCTCTTTGAATTCAGGCTTTCAGAACTAGACAGGCTAATGCTCCCAACAACTCATGTTCAGGCCACACTGGGTACTTTGTCACATACTAGTTCACCTGATCCCCGAGTTGGTCCTGGAAAATAGGTATTATTAGCATAGAAATGCTAATAATTTTTTTGACACATGAGGAAACTGAGGCTCAGAGAGGATAAGACATCTGCCCAAGGTCACACAACTCACAAATGGCAGAGGATTCAGAAACCAAAGACAAAGGTGATGGAATCCTGCCCTCTTTCTAAATCCATGGTGTAGGCTAGATCGTGGTGCCTCTTCAGAAGTTTACAGTGGACAGTAGCCAAAAAAGCAGGTGAAGTGAACATCTGCCTAGGTGACTGAGTTGGTGGGATGTATTAGTTTCCTCCCGCGGCTGTGACAAATTGTCCCAAACTTCATGGCTTAGAACAACACAATGAACTATCTTCTTACAGTTCTGGAGGTCAGCTGTCCAAAACGGATCTGCAAATGCCTTCCCACCTCCAAATCATAAGGCAGATCCAAACTTGCCTTTTTGTGGGTGCCAAGAGCTCCTTCTGGATGCTCTGTCTGAGACTCCATTCCTTTTCCTTTCTAGCTCCTAGAGGCTGCCCACATTCCTTGGCTATTGACCCTTGTCCAGCAACTGTATCATTCTGATCTCTACTTCTATCATCACGTCTCCCTCTCTAACTCTGACCCTCCCGCTTCCCTCTTGTAGGAACCTTTTTGACAACATTGGATCCACCAGGAAAATCAAGGATAACCTCCCTGTCCCAACATCCTTAACTTGACTCCCTCTGCAAAGTCCCTTTTGCCATGTAAAGTAACCAGTTCTGGGGATCAGGTTGTGAACATCTTTGGGCAGCCATTATTCTGCCTATCACAGAAGGGGGTTCCTAGCTTAGTGATTTAGAGCAAAGGCCCTGCAAAGACCCCAGATTCAAATACTTTGTCACTTGCTAGCAGATCTAGGTACCTAACTTCTCTGAGTCTTAACAGCCTCACCTGAAAAACTAGAATAATAGAATCTTCCTTCTAGGGCTGTTTCGAGAACCAAATAGCACAATGTATGCAGTGCACGTGAAACACAGGGTTCAATAAATGGTAGGGAAGATTCAGAGAAACTAACCACGTAGAGGGAGAGGGCCCTGGAGGAGAGGAGGATAAGGAGAGACATGTTTCCTTTGGTAGCTTCTTCAGTTTTGCCTGGGCCTCAGCTTTGCCTGAGAATTTCGTCAGTCTCTCCCCAGATCAGCCAGGGTGAGCCTGCTTAAATGGAACACTCTGAAGATGATATCCTGCGATAAACAAGACCTGCCCAGTTGGGTCTGCAACAGAGTGGGGCGGGTCTGGGATGACCCTGGCATGGAAAAGTACAGCAGCTCTTTGCCTTCAGATTAGGAGCTGGAACAGCTGTTCTGAATGATCACCCCCCGCCCCCACCCCCGGCCTCTCCAAAGTCCATCTTGCAGAGTCAAATGAAAACCAGAGTCCTGGTCTTATCTGAGAGCTACGTGACTGTTTCCTGTCACTCCTTTGGAGCCTGGGAAGGTCCCCACATGCATTGTCTAAACTGGGATGAATACACACAGCTCTTAAATGGGAGCATATTATTATAGGTACCTGCCTACACAAAGGGTTCTCCCCATTGACTAAAATCATGGGTTATTATTTGGGGCTTTCATTCATCCAACAAATATTTATTCAGCATTTGCAGGTGGCCAGGCAAGGTGAACCTTCCCTCAGGGTGGAGAGTATGGGCAGACAGGAGGAATTATGCTATGGGAGGGAGAGCAGAAGCTCTGGAGTGGATCAACTTGGGTCTAGATCCTGATACTTCCCAGCTGTGTTTTCATTAGGCAAAACGACCTCACCTCCTTAAGCCTCAGCTTTCTCTTCTATAAAGTGGGCATAACCAATAATAACCACCTCCCAGGTTATGAGGATTAAATGAGATGGTTCAGGGGATGTGGGTAGTAACCCCGCGCCTGGTTCATAGCAAGGATGTGAGGAATAGCAGTTGCTGTTATAGACATAGAGACTGTTTCCCCAAATGCCTTCCCACCCCAAATCATAAGGCAGACCCAAACTTGCCTTTTTGTGGACGCCAAGGTTCTGTCGAGCTGTTACGGTGCAAGAAGCCAGAATGGCGGGGTGGGAGGAGAAATGCCCGCATGTTACAACTCTGCAGGTATACACACGTGGACACCATATGTACCCATGAATTCTGCCTTTGGAAGTGAACTTGATTGCAGCCTATTTTCGTCTGGAGGCGGTGGATTCCCGCTAGGAGGCGCCTTCAGTCCTCGGCTCGATCCTGTGACGCCTGCCAGCTGCCTATCGGCTTCTCAGTGTTTGAACTTCAAAGGGCTGGACGCTCACCCAAGAAGGGGACCCCGGCCTGACCTCTCTCGGAATTCAAAAAAATCTAAGGTTGAGAGAGGGAATGGGAGGTGGCTCTTCCCTCTGTGTTTAGAATCCACGTTTTTTTGGCGGTCTGGCTGAAACCAGCCCACCCTAGTTCGGGCACTAGAGCAACGCGGTTCCGAGGGCAAATCTCCAAAGGGCGGAGGCAGAGCCGCGGGTAAGAGGCGTCCGCGCCGACTTCGGGTTTGCACTCCCCGGAGCCAGGACTCGGCGGCAGCTCGGGGCCTCTATGGATCCGAGCAGAGACTGGCTGCCCGCCTGCCACGCGCAGGCTGGGAGAACGCCAGCCGGTGCCTCGCCGGGAAAGTTCTCGGCAAAGCTGGGGATGAGCCCTCAGCAGGGCAGGCGTCCGGTGCAGCGCGCCCCGATCCATTGCCCGCGCGCAAGAACCCGGAATGAGCCCCACCTGGGCCGGGACTCAGGTGTGCGATCCCGAGGGCGCCCTGGGGACCAGGCAACGGGTGGGGACCCTGGCCGAGGGCGTGAGCTGACTCGGTTTTTAAAAACTCGCTTTCTCCTTCCCTACTTGTGCCCGTCACTCGCCTCGCTGGGAACCAGCCCAGGGCAGAAGGGGGAGAGGGAGGCGGCGGCCTCCCCGGGAAGGAGGAGAGGAGAGTGTCCCGCCAGGTAAAGGCGGGGCGGCTGGCGGAGCTGTGCCTCGGCGTCTGCGCCTGGTGTGGGAGGGAAGCGGGTCTCCCAGCTCCACTTAAACCCCTAAAACCTGGGACTTCTGGCTTGAGACATTCCTCGACCACCACCCGTCGCGCGCGCACACGCATGCACACCGATTCTCCGGGTCCTAGGGAGGAGGGGGGATCAGGGCTCTATTTTCTCCCGACCCCCTCTTATCCAACTCGGCTGGCAAGGGTTGGGGAGAACTTAGGTCCAGCCTCCGGCACACACAGCGCACTCCCGCGGCATACGCGGGGGAGTGGGTGCCCGCCCCGCTCAGCTGCGATACCTCGCCTCGGGCCCGGGGGTGGTGCCGAGGGCCGGGAGGGAGGGTCGGCCGGTGGGCGGTGCTTCTCCGGGCTGGAGGCCGCTCCCGGCCGGCACCGCCCTCCGCTTCCCGCGGTCCCTCCCTCCCGCACGCCGGCGCTCCTAGGCCGCGCTTCCTGCGTCCCCAACCCGGTCCCCGAGAGGGCAGTGCGCCCTCTCCACCGCCGCGTTCCCTCGGCTGAGAATCCCCCGAACCCCAGCCCAGAGATCGCGGCGCCCCCCGAGGAGGCCGCCCGGGTGGGGCGCGGGGGTCGCGAAGCCCCCAGCCCCGGGCCGCCCAGCCGAGACGGAGCCAGACCCGCCGCCTCCCGGGTAAGTCTGAGCCGCCGCGCCTTGCGCCCGCCGCTTCCCGCGGAGCGCTGTGGGTTCCCCTCAGGGCCGGGTAAGGGGGCCGAGGTCCGTCTGGGTCGCCTGTCCGTCCGTCTGTCCGCCGAGCGCTTCCTGCCTGGAGTCGACCACCAGGAGGACTCCGCACCCCGCACCCTCTGCGGCCGCGCCCCGCCAGTACGGGACACTCCCGCCTCCCGGGCACTGCGCCTGGCCAGCTGGCCTCGGCTGGGGAAGGCAGCTGGCCTTGGGGGCCCCCTGTTGGCGGGGACAGGTGCTCTCCGCCCGGCGGGCTTCGAACCCTTGGCTTCTTCAGAAGCGCTTTCAGCGCGTGGTTAGGAGGAGAACTTCCCAGCAGGTCCCAGGAAACCACCTTGGCCCTTTGCTCGCGCATCCCTTACTCTGTGGAAGTCGGGGCCTTTGAGGGATTTAGATTCGTGCGTATGTGTGTGTCGCTCTACAAGCAAACACGGGGGTAAAGAATCGGGCGTGAGCAAAGTGGATTGAAACTCGAGTCCTTTCCTGAGCGCATCGGTTTCTTCATCTGTGAAATTGACATGATAACGTCCCAGGGTGCGGCGGGGCGTTCATGCGCAGCACCCAGCAAGCACTCAGCGGTAAGTTAGGTTACCGGGCCTAGGGGAGAGCAGAGTACAAATCAGATCTCAAATCAGCGCACAAACGGGAGGCGCTTGGCCGGCGCGCCTGGTCTGCATTACAGGATAATGGTCTCTTTCCCAACCAGAGGTCGGGGCGACAGACCTGGCCCCTCCCCCACGGTTTCCCCAAGGAGCAGCCCGTGGGGTGCCCTGCGCAGCGCTCCGAGGTGCCTGTGACGGTGCATGGGACTGCAGGTCCTTCCCAACAGCAGGGGAGGTCTGGCTGCTGGGAACCCGGGCGCTGCCGGAGTGGGGTGGGCGGGGACGAGGTGGGCGGGGCCGGGACCCGAACAGGTGGAGGTAGGTCAGCTGGTGGAAGGATTGCCCCTCTAGGACAGGCCGGCTTCCGGCTTTCCTTCTGAATAGGTTACCTGGAGAACAGCTTGTCTAGGGAACTGTTGGCCCTGGGACCGTGAACAGCTTTCACACCCCAGAAACCTGTCACATGAGGATCCTGACCTATTGGGACAGAGCCCCTGCCCCTCCAAATATCTCACTCCACCAATTGAGAGGTACCTCCAGACTGGGAGAAAAGGCCAAAGAAAGAGAGACGAGGCTAGTGGTGAACCTGTTCCTCATGGCTTCGGAGCTGACAGCTCTCTGATGGGGTGTCTGGGGCCTGCCCCAGTGACCCAGAGCCGAGGAGCCTCAGGGAGCCCCCAGCCTAGTGAGGGAGTCAGGGATACTCATGACAAATGTTGCAGAATTGGCGATACAGTCAGGCCACACCACTTGCTGGCTGTGTGACCTGACCTCTCTGAGCCTCAGTTTCTTCATCTGTAAAATGGGATGATGATCTCCAAGGGCGAGGTGGGGTATTTATGCCTAGCACATGAAGTACTCTATAGTAAGTTACGTCACACGGCTTAGATGAGAACAGAAGAAAGGAAATAACTCAGGAGGTCCTGTTAAGAAAAGAGTATTGGAATATTCATCAGGGAACTGGAGTCCCCCCAGGGAACAGGGGAGGAAGGGTGTCTGGGCAGATGGAACAGCACAGGCAAAGGCACGGAGACGGGAGTGTGCCTGGGGTGTGCTGGGCTGGGGAAGGTGCTCAGGCAGTGGAGGGTGTGGAAAAGTAAAGGGAATGGAGGGTCTGGAGTGAGCTGGACTGGACAGGTAGGGGCTTTCTTGGAATCATTCAACATATGTTGGCTGAGCACCTTCTGTGGGCCAGGCACTGTTCTAGGTGCTCAACGAAGATGAACAACATGGAGAAAGACGTCCCTTTCATTCAAGTTCTCTAAGCAGGGAAGTCGTCTGATCCCATCCATATGTTAAGAAGATAATCCTGGCTGCCTGGAAGTTGGCGAGGATCCTAGAGAAGACTCCTAGGAGAGAGAGGCTGGCCTGTGGGTTGGTGGGGGCAGTGGGAATGAATGGGGGAGCTGGATGGGAGGCCCATACAGGAAGCAGAGAGTAATGTGTGGCCTTCACTCATGACTGTTGGTCAAGGGTAAGATTCTGGGGTTCTACATGAGGCCCAAACTGCCAGCCTGGTCTTCTGCCAGAGAGAAGTAGTGAGTGAGTGTCTGGAATATTGGCAGGACCCAAGCCCCTCCAGCTGCGACTCTCTGGCTCTCTGGCTCCAGATGTCACGAGCCTGGGAATTTCTCTGCCTGAGGGATGGGAAAGCTGGAGGCAGAGGCCAGCTGGAGCTTCTGGGGCTCCCGTTTTAATAGGTCGTGTTTCTGGTCAATGTTCCTCCCTCCCTCTGCAGGCCTGGCTGTAAACCCCTCAGACTTCTTGGGCTGGAAGAGGCCGGAGTGTGAGGAGCTTTAGTGTGGATTCTCTTCCCCCAGCCCCAAATTAAGATGGGAGTCATGCAAAAGAGAAGCATTGTCTCCCTTGGTGCCGGGAAAGTTTCAGAAGCTCAGGTGCCTTCTGACTTGGGATGTGGTATGGGGGCTGACTTTTGCTTTTACTTTTGTTTCTGCTCTGAAGCTTGGAGGAATCCTCCTCTTGCAGTGAAAGCTATGAGAATATCCTTCTCCATGAAGTCTCCCTTTGCTTGGAGGGAAAAGGAAGGTCCTAGAATGTCTCAGGTGGAGGGGGACCTTCAGGTCATCAGAGACATCATTCTCATTTGACAAACAAAACTCAGAGAGGGGATGGGACTTACCCAAGGACACACAGCAGTTCAGCAGCAGAACTGGGACTGCAACCCAGCCCTCCTGACTCCCTTCTAGGGTCCTTTGCGTTAACCCAGGAGGCCTGGCCACATTCGGGACCAAGACTGTTTTGGGCCCCAGGTTTCTCAACCTCTGTCTTTCAAGCAGCTTCACAGAGTTGAGCTCCTCCCCAGCCTGGACAGGTGGCACAGCCTCCCCTGCCAATGTTTTATTCTCCCCTCCCCTGGATTGAGCCCTCGCTGCCATGGCCACCCCTCCTGGGAGCTCTTGCTCCTGAGAAAGAAACAGGCCATTTGTTTGGAAGAAACAAGCCACCTCTTTGGTTTCCCAGTACCAGGCCGCACAGCCCTGTGCCTCCCAGACAGCCCCAAGATGCTGACCAGAGATAGCCCTCTGAGGGTCTCTGCTGAGCTCCCCTGACCCTCGACTCCTCCCCTCAGCTCCTGTCTCAAGACTGACGGTTGGTCCTCACCTTCTTCTATCTGTGGTGTTTACTTGGGCGGAGCAACCTAAAGTCTCCACATTCTCTCTTGCCCTGGATTTATCAGACTTAGCAGCCCTTAAACCTGAATGCTGGTAGCTTTAGATCTTAGAATATCAGGGCCAGAGGGATCTTAGCCATCAGAAAATCCACTCTGCTTATTTGACAACTGGGGAGAGGAGATTTGCCTGAGATCACAGCCAGGACCAGAACCCGAGGTTCCAGAGTTTGTTTCGAATGATTTTGAGGATGATTCTTGAAAAACAAAACAGAGCACCCTCACCCTCCAAGATTCCCTTTCTCTCTGCACTTCACACTACCAGGTGTTTTTGTGGCATCCGTGGTGACATGGTCAGGAGGAGTAAGGGCCGAGAGTCCTGAAAGATGAGGCATGCACACTGAAGAGTGTGTCTGTGCATTTCCAGGTCCTGTCTGTTCAAACTGGCATTAACACCACGGCATGAGCTAGTGAGTGCATTTATCTGGCACTCCCTTAGCCAGATTTGATAATGTGTCTTTGGATGGCAGGCTTTTAAAGTTGTTTTCGTCCACAGATTACAAAAGAAGTACATGTTCCTTGTAAAAACGAGCAGATGACATCGTGAAGGCTGGTGACCACTGTCAATATTGTGGTGTTTTATTCAGGTTTTTGTTTGCTGAGCTGTTTCATGTCCTGGTTTGTTGTTGTTGCTTTTGAAAAAATAGAGACAAGGTCTCTGTGTGTTGCCCAGGTTAGTCTTGAACTCCTGGGCTCAAGTGATCCTCCCACCTCAGCCTCCCAAAGTGCTGGGATTACAGGCAAGAGCCACTATGCCCAGCCATATCCTGGTTTTTCAATTCGTCATTACAGTGCCTGTTATCTTCATGTGATAATGTGAGTGACTTCACGCAGGATCTAACCTGTGGGTCTCATGTGCTTCCACCCCTTGATGGCTAGCAGGTATTCCCTTGGCCAAAACCCTGTGACGCTGTGCAAAGTGCAAAGATATTTCCAGTTCACCACTGTGGGAGTCCAGAGGGCCATTTTTCTGCATCACTGTGGGGTTTGGGAAAGCAATTCTCTCTGAACTCTTAGAAATGGAAGCCATGGGCCATCTGGGCGTGATGGGTGTGACCCAAATTCACACAGAGGGAGGGAGAGAGCTTTGTTTCTTCTAACTTTTATGTGTTTATTTATTTTTGCTGTGTTTGTTTTAACCCATCCAAGTGCTGCCACCCCACCATCCCTGCCCCTTGCCCCAAATCTCCCTGGGATTAGGCATGGGGTTAGGCAAGCACAGGTCTCTAGAAAAATCAGTATTTGGCATGCTGTCTCCAAACCCTGGCTCTTGCAGAGCAGGTGTTTCAATAGCAAAGATGTGCAGAGAATTTGTTTCCTAGTCGGGTGGTTCATGTAGGACACCCCACCCTGGGGACAGGATGGGGTGGGGTCTCTGTCTCTGTCTACCAGGATCACAGCTTTGTTAATGCCATAAATCATCAGTACTGGAAGTACTCGTATCTTGGAGATTTTCTAAGCTCATGTTTACAGACTGTGGACAGCCACTTATTAGTGGATTTTAGCATCGTTGAGTGGTTTTCCACTGGCTTTCAACAAGTGAAGTAGAAGACAGTGGACTAGAAAATAGAATGCATTTCCTGTCGCGAGAAATATTCCTTAGTAAAACTTTCAGTTATCTGTTTGTGGATGTGCACTGAGTCACTAGGTAAAAACGTATCTCCTACTGCATGGTAAGAACCTTGGGCAATGTAGCTCCGGTTCACTGGTTTTTATACTGTGATCCTGGGAAACCTTGGATGGGTCCTAGAAGCAACTCAGGGGTTTGCAGGGACACAGCTGAGTGGTGGAGGCAGGGCCGACAGGAAGGAAGCTCGGCTTATGCTAAGGATACAAAACATCCACTTTTAAAACTCTGTGACTTTAAAAAATAAAACAGAAAGTTGGAAGCCATTGTTCGTCTAGCCTCCTCAATTCTTAGAAGAAGAAACTGAGGCCACAAAACAGAGAGGCTGGGGCCTTTGCTGCGGGGGAGGTGGCACTCAGGCCTCACATTGAGGAGAATCTGCAAATGTGAACCCTTGACCCCTCCACAAATGAGAGACTCAAAACACACGTTCACGGTGCAGCCTGTGACCCCTATAGGCCACACTGTTGTGTGCACTAGGAATTCATGTTTATCCTAAAGCCTGTCACTCTCGTGCCAACAACCCAATTTATATCGCTGAGATGCACAAAGCATTAATTTTTTCAATACCACATTTCAAACAAAGAAGAGTTAATAACCCTGTTCTGGCATTTCTTTTTTTGTTTTGTTTTTTGAGACAGAGTCTCGCTCTGTTGCCAGGCTGGAGTGCAGTGGTGCAATCTTGGCTCACAGCAACCTCCACTTCCCAGGTTCAAGTGATTCTCCTACCTCAGCCTCCCAAGTAGCTGGGACTACAGGCATGCGCCACCACACCCAGCTCATTTTTGTATTTTTAGTAGAGATGGGATTTCACCATGTTGGCCAGGATGGTCTCGATCTCTTGACCTCATGATCCGCCTGCCTCGGCCTAGGCATGAACCACCACACCTAGCCTTCTTTTTTTAATGTCGCCAGAGCTTTACCAAGGGAAGCTTCCCAGGCCCATCCCCTGGCCTGAGAGGCCTTTGAGATGATAAGCCCAGGGTCACCAAATCCTGGCGGAACCTGGCAGAACGAGAACTCACCACAGGGTGCAAGTTCTTTTTTTTAAGATCGTGGACTCACATGATGTGCAGTTCTAGATGTCTCCAGGAGGTTTTGCTATTTCCTCTACTCAACAGGTAAAATTAGGTGGCTCTAAATCTTGGAGAATTTTATGTCTTTTCCGTGTTTTTCTCCTCACATCTGGTCTAGGGAGGGGTGGAGAGAAGCGGGTGGGATTTACCTGCCTTACCTTCTTACCTTTTCCTATGCTGGTTAGGGTGTGGGGCATGGTTTGTTGATACTTGGTGAGGGAAAATGACTTTGTTTTATTTATTTATTTATTTTGAGACAGAGTCTCACTCTGTTGCCCAGGCTGGAGTGCAGTGGTGCAATCTTGGCTCACTGCAACCTCTGCCTCCTAGATTCAAGCGATTCTCTTGCCTCAGCCTCCAGAGTAGCTGGGATTATAGGCGCATGCCACCACGCCCAGCCAATTTTTGTATTTTTGGTAGAGATACGGTTTCACCATGTTGGCCAAGCTGGTCTTGAACTCCTGACCTCAAGTGATCCACCTGCCTCAGCCTCTCAAAGTGCTAGGATTACAGGCGTGAGCCACCACACCCAGCCAGAACATGATTTTAAAAAACAAAACAAACACTCAAACTTTCTTAAGTTACTATAAGAGACCTCACATACAGCTTCATTAAAACTGCCTGCAATTTGGAGAGAAGCAGTTAGGTACTGGAACTGCCTGTGGGTGATTATTGTTTTCAAACAGTGACAGATGCAAATTCTCTTCTTTTGGGGGAAATTGCCTGTAGCTAAACACAGGCGCCATCACTTTAAACAAATCTCCTGATACATATGGTGTGCCAGGCACTGAGCCCAGGAACAAGGGAGAGTCAGCCCCTGCCTTCCGCCCCGATGGAGCTGATCCCCCACGGGAGGCAGCAGGGATTGTACCTTAACAACATGTGAATAAAGATGAGGAAGCACAGCCCGTGAAGGAGGAGGCTTAACCCAAACTTGGAGAGTCAGGAAGGATTTTCAGAAAGAGTGCAGTCTGAGCTGAAATGGGGAGCAGGGAGGGCAGGTGCAGCCGCCGCCGCCATAGGTCTTCCTGGTGGAGGCAACTGCCTGTGCAAAGGCCTCAAGGTGTAAAAGAGCTTTGTTAACACAGGCCGATACTGAGTGTAGAAACGCTGAACTCAGGGCAGATGCTGAAGGCAGAGGTGGAAAAAGTATTTTATATAGTTTCTTCTTAGAAGTCATTTTGGGGGCTGGGCATGGTGGCTCACACCTGTAATCCCAGCACTTTGGGAGGCCAAGGCGGGTGGATTGCTTGAGGTCAGGAGTTCATGACTAGCCTGGCCAACATGGTGAAACCCCATATCTACTAAAAATAGAAAAATTACCCGGGTGTGGTGGCAGGTGCCTGTAATCCCAGCTACTCAGGAGGCTGACCACAAGAATCGCTTGAACCTGGAAAGCAGAGGTTTCAGTGAACCAAGATCGTGCCACTGCACTCCAGCCTGGGCAACAGAGTGAGACTCATCTCAAAAAAAACAAAAGTCATTTTTCTCAAAAAATTAAAATCGAATAACTGTAGGATCCAGCAGTTTCACTTCTGGGTGCATACTTGTCTTAGGCCATTTGTGTTACTGTAAAGAAATACCTGAGATTGGGTAATTTATAAAGAAAAGAGATTTATTGGCCAGGCGCAGTGGCTTACGCCTGTAATCCCAGCACTTTGGGAAACCGAGGCAGGCAGATCACGAGATCGAGACCATCCTGGCCAACATGGTGAAACCCCGTCTTTACTAAAAATACAAAAATCAGCCAGGCGTGGTGGCAGGCACCTGTAGTCCCAGCTACTCAGGAGGCTGGGGCAGGAGAATCGCTTGAACCCGGGAGGCGGAGGTTGCAGTGAGCCGAGATGGAGCCACTGCACTCCAGCCTAGCGACAGAGCAAGACTCAATCTCAAAAAAAGAAAGAGGTTTATTTAGCCCATGGATATACAAGGCTGTACAAGAAGCATGGCATCAGCATCTGCTTCTAGTGAGGGCTTCGGGCAGAAGGAGAGCAGGCGTCATGTGGTGAGAGAGAAGAGAAGAGAAGAAGTGGGGAGCAGACTCTTTTAACAACCAGATCTTTGGGCACCAAGCCATTCAAGAGGGATCCACTACCAACAACCAAACACCCACTAGGCCCCACCTCCAACATTGGGGATCAAATTTGTCTTCTTTTTTTGAGACAGAGCCTTACTCTGTTGCCCAGACTGGAGTGCAGTCGCACAATCTTGGCTCACTGCAACCTCTGCCTCCTGGGTTCAAGCGATTCTCATGCCTCAGCCTCCCGAGTAGCTGGGATTACAGGCATGTGCCACCATGTCCAGCTAATTTTTGTATTTTTAGTAGAGATGGGGTTTCACCATGTTGGCCAGGATGGTCTTGAACTCCTGACCTCGAGTGATCCACTTGCCTGGGCCTCCCAAAATGTTGGGATTACAGGCGTGGCCACTGCATCCAGCCTGGGGATCAAATTTCAACATGAGATTTGGAGAGGACCAATATTCAAACTGTATCAATACTCAAAAGAATTGAAAACAGGTTTTTGAAGAGATATTTGTACACCCATGTTTATATAAGCATTACTCATAATAGCTAAAATATGAAAACAACCCAAATATCCATCAAAGGATGAATGAATCAACAAAATGTGAAGGGGTGGGTTGCCCCTCCACACCTGTGGGTGTTTCTCATTAGGTGGAATGAGAGACTTGGAAAAGAAAAAGACACAGAGACAAAGTATAGAGAAAGAAATAAGGGGGCCCAGGGGACCAGCGTTCAGCATATGGAGGATCCCGCCGGCCTCTGAGTTCCCTTAGTATTTATTGATCATTCTTAGGTGTTTCTCGGAGAGGGGGATGTGGCAGGGTCATAGGATAATAGTGGAGAGAAGGTCAGCAGATAAACACTTGAACAAAGATCTCTGCATCATGAACAAGGTAAAGAATTAAGTGCTGTGTTTTAGATACGCATATACATAAACATCTCAATGCCTTACAGAGCAGTATGGCTGCCCGCATGTCCCACCTCCTGCCCTAAGGCAGTTTTCTCCTATCTCAGTAGATGGAACACACAATCGAGTTTTATACCGAGACATTCCATTGCCTAGGGATGGGCAGGAGACAGATGCCTTCCTCTTGTCTCAACTGCAAAGAGGCATTCCTTCCTCTTGTACTAATCCTCCTCAACACAGACCCTTTACGGGTGTTGGGCTGGGGGACGGTCAGGTCTTTGCCTTCCCACGAGGCCATATTTCAGACTATCACATGGGGAGAAACCTTGGACAATACCTGGCTTTCCTAGGCAGAGGTCCCTGCGGCCTTCTGCAGTTTTTGTGTCCCTGGGTACTTGAGATTAGGGAGTGGTGATGCCTTCAAGCATCTGTTTAACAAAGCACACCTTGCACAGCCCCTTAATCCATATAACCCTGAGTTGAGACAGCACGTTTCAGAGAGCATGGGGTTGGGGGTAAGGTTATAGATTAACAGCATCTCAAGGCAGAAGAATTTCTCTTAGTACAGAACAAAATGGAGTCTCCTATGTCTACTTCTTTCTACACAGACACAGTTACAATCTGATCTCTCTTTTCCCCACAATGTGGTCTATCCATACAATGGAATATTATTCAGCCTCCATGTGGAAGGAAATTCTGACACCATGCTGCAACATGGACGAACCTTGAGGACATCATGCTAAGTGAAATAAGCCAGTCACAAAAAGACAGATACTATATGATTCTACTTGTATGAGGAATCTAGACATCATAGAGGTGGAAAGTAGAATGTCGGTTGCCAGGGGCTGGGGGAAGGGGAATGGAGAGTTAGGATTTAATGGGTAAGGAGTTTCAGTTTTGTAAAATGAAAGCGTTCTGTGAATGCATGATGGTGATGGTTGCACAGCAGTATGAATGTACTTAATGCCACTGAACTGTTCATGGAAAAATGGTTAAGATAGTCAACTTTATGTTATGTGCATTTTATCACACTAAAAAGTTGGTGGGGCGGGGAGTATTTTGGAAACAAGACTCAGTCATTCGGCCATATCATTGCGTTCTCTCTACAGACCAGGTGTTCTTCCAGGCTTTGGGGGAAAACAGTGCCTAAGACAGGCTCAGTTCCTGCCCTCTTGGAGCTTACACCTTATTAGGCAGCAGGGAGGAGTCAGTCAAGCAGGAAACCAACAAGTAAAATAACAAATCATAACATGTCAAATGCACTGATCTGAAATCTTTGCCACTTCCCTATGCTTGCAGGATCAAGCTGAGGCTAAGCTCTTTAACTTTCAACACTATAAAGCCCAGACTTCTTAGAGTCAGCTTCGGTTAATCTTTCCAGACCTATTACTGCTGCCTTACCCCCACTCCAACTGCATCAGTCACAAGGAACTACTTTCCACCCCCACCTACCTCGTACCCCTGTTCAAAGCCAGGAACTTTGGTGGCTTTTTTCCTTCCTGTTCTTTCTGCTTTTCTTTCTAGAATGCCCAGAGGCTTTAGAAAACACCATAATTTCAATTCCAGAAGTTTATCCTAAGAAAACAATTGATGAGTGTAAGGAGTTAGTTTCGAGACTGTTATTTTTTGCAATAATAGCAACAAAATTAGAAACCCATTTTGTTTTTAATCTGTCCAGAGATGGTCCTAGCCAAGACTCTTTAAATAAATTTTTGTTTAATTTTAGATTTATAGAAAAGTTGCAAAGGTAATATGAGGCATTTTTGTCTTCCCTTCACCCAACTTCCCCTAATGTTGCTTTTTTTTTTTTTTTTGGAAGGGGACAGAGTCTCACTCTGTTACCCAGGCTGGAGTACAGTGGCATGATCCCGGCTCACTGCAACCTCCACCTCCTGGGGTCAAGCTATTCTCCTGCCTCAGCCTCCCGAGTAGCTGGGATTACAGGCATGCGCCACCATGCCTGGCTAATTTTTGTATTTTTAGTAGAGACAGGGTTTCACCATGTTGGCCAGGCTGGTCTTGAACTCCTTACCTCAGGTGATCCACCCACCTTGGCCTCCCAAAGTGCTGGGATTACAGGCATGAGCCACCACGCCCGGTCTAATGTTGGCATCTTACATAACCGTACTATACTTATCAAAGCTAAGAAATCGACATCACAACTAACTAAACTACAGACTTTATTTTGATTTCGCCGGATTTCCCACTGCATTTTTATTCTCCAGGATCCAATTCAAGATGCCACATTGCATTTGGTCATCTTGTCTCCTTAGTATCTTCTGAACTGTGACACTGTCTCAGTCTTTTCTTAAATTTCATGACCTTGAGAGCTTTGAAGAGTACTGGTTAGTGTTTTGTAGAACTTCCCTGAATTTGGGTTTGCCTGATGTCTTCTCGTGACTGGACTGGGCCTTTGGGTTTTGGGAAAGAATCCTACAAAAGTGAAGTGTGCTTCTCACTGAATCATGTTAGGATGGAAATAATATCAGTGTAACTTCTTATTGATGACATCAGCCTTGGTCACTTGGTTAAGGTGGTGTCTGCCACGTTTCTCCACTGTAAAGTTACTACAGCCCCTTTTTGGAAGGGTGTTCTTTAACATGAGAGTGAAAGGCAACATTATAAAAGATTATTGAAAGTGATTTTTAGATTAGGCTTCTAAAATTTAAAAACTTTGATATATCAAATGATAAACTAGGGACAATATTTGCAACACAGAACAGACAAGGGGTTGTGTTCTGAATACATGCAGGAGCTTTGCTTTTTTTTGTTTTGCTTTTTTTTTTTGAGATGGAGTCTCGCTCTGTCGCCCAGCCAGAGTACAGTGGCACAATCTCGGCTCACAGCAACCTCTGCCTCCCGGGTTCGAGCGATTCTTCTGCCTCAGCCTCCCGAGTAGCTGGGACTACAGGTGCACGCCACCACACCCAGCTAATTTTTGTATTTGTAGTAGAGACGAGGTTTCACCATGTTAGCTAGGATGGTCTTGACCTTGTGATCTGTCTGCCTCAGCCTCCCAAAGTGCTGGGATTACAGGCATGAGCCACCACGCCCAGCCTGCTTTTCTAGTTAGTAAGGAAAAGCTGAATGCCCTAGTTGAGAAATGGGCAAAGAAGAAATGCTGAGGCCGGGCACAGTGGCTGACACCTGCAATCCCAACATTTTGGGAGGCTGAGGCGAGAGGATAGCTTGAGCCCAGGAGTTTGAGATCAGCCGGGGCAACATGGTGAGACCTCGTATCTATAAAAAATGAACAAAATTAGTTGGGCATAATGGCATGCACCTGTAGTCTCAGCTGCTTGGGAGGCTGAGGTGGGAGGATTACATAAGCCCAGGAGGTAGAGGCTACAGTGAGCCATGACTATGCCACTGCAGTCTAGCCTGGGTGACCGTGTCTCAAAAAAAAGAAGAAGAAATGCTGGTGGCCAATTAGTACATGGGAAAAAAAGAATCAGTATTCAGCCTCATTGTATTAAAGGAAATGCCAATTAAAACAATGCCATCTTTCACACAGGAAATCTAAAATGTTTTAAAAGTTTTAAAATTTTAATTTACATAATGCTAACTGGGAGGTAGTGCTTTCAGGAGCTCAGCGTAGAAGCGTAAACTGGAGAACAGTCTGAAAATGCAGGTCGAAACCTTTAAAGCATTTAGCTTTAAAACACTTTTAATTCCAAGATTTTAACCTTGTTAGTAATATCTTCAATACCAAGATTTTATCCCGAGGTAACAATTTATGGTTGTATACGGAGTTAATTTCAACAGTATTTATAATAGCAATAAAACTAAAAATCAAATATACTTGCAGCAACAGGGAATTGGTGACATAAATTGCAGCTCTTTCATATACTGAAGTGGTCCTCAACCACTAAAAATTCCAGTGTTGATGAATACTGATGATATGAAAGATTGTTCATTATACATCAAATTTTTCAAAATTAAGGTTATACTGGGAGGTGGAGGTTGCGGTGAGCCGAGACTGCACCACTGCATTCCAGCCTGGGTGACAGAGTGAGATTTTGTCTCGAAAAAAATAGTTAAGGTTATAAAACGTATTGCAGCAATATCCCATTTTTGTAAAAAACAAAAAAGTATTTTGCTTACACAGCACACAAGAAAGCATGGAGACCATCATAGATATTTATCAGCAGTTATGGATGGGGGTAGCCATGGGGGGTTTCGATATTCTTTCTGCTAATCTATATTTAACTAATTTTTATTTGTTAAACAAGCATTGTTTTCATAACAAAACTGTTATTGATAACACCTTCTCCTCCCATTTGGAACTTTAATGACCTGTGCTGAAGACCCATAGTCTAGTTATGCATCCCACAGGGATTACTGCCAGGCAAGGTGCTTTGAGAACTGTAGAGAGCTTTGAAGACATCAGCTGCCACTCCTGGTGGTTGGTTTACCCTTCAAACTTCGAGTATCTGGGCCTCCCTTCTTAGACTTAGGAAGCTGAGATAGGAGCATGGTGGAAGCCACAGCAGCCGACTCATAGGCAACTGTGAGAAAATACTCACCCAAGGCTGGGCGCGGTGGCTCACGCTGTAATCCCAGCACTTTGGGAGGCCGAGGCGGGTGGATCACTTGAGGTCAGGAATTTGAGACCAGCCTGGCCAACATGGTGAAACCTCGTCTCTACTAAAAATACAAAATTAGCTGGGCGTGGTGGCAGGCGCCTGTAATCCCAGATACTCGGGAGGCTGAGGCAGGAGAAGCCGTTGAACCCAGGAGGCGGAGGTTGCAGTGAGCCAAGATCAGAGCACTACACTCTAGTCTGGATGACAGAGTGAGACTCTATCTCAAAAAACAAAGAAAGAAAAGAAAATACTCGCCCATCATTATATTTTATATACATATATGTAATTTTCAATTTGAACACAGTTCGATGAGTTTTGACAAACACAGGCAGTCATGCAACCACCACCACAATCAAGATGTAGCAAAGTTCCATCACCCCCCAAAATTCTCTCCTGCTGCTTCTTTGTAGTCTCTCGTGTCTCCACCCCCCAGCAGCCACTGATCTTTTTTCTGTCGTTATAGTTTTGCCCTTTCCAGGATGTCACGTAAATAGAATCATACAGTATGGTGCCTTTGGAGTCTAGCTGCTTCTACTCAGTAGAATACATTTGAGATGGCCGGGTGCGGTGGCTCACGCCTGTAATCCCAGCACTTTGGGAGGCCGAGGAGGGCGGATCACGAGGTCAGGAGATCGAGACCATCCTGGCTAACACAGTTAAACCTCGTCTCTACTAAAAACACAAAAAATTAGCTGGGCATGGTGGCAGGCGCCTGTAGTCCCAGCTACTTGGGAGGCTGAGGCAGGAGAATGGCATGAACCTGGGAGGCTCAGCTTGCAGTGAGCCGAGATCACGCCACTGCACTCCAGCCTGGGCGATAGAGCAAGACTCTGTCTCAAAAAAAAAAAAAAAAAATACATTTGAAATTTCCCCACACTGCATTTATGCATTTATTCCATGGTATGAACGTGCAGGACCACAGTTTACTTATCCCTTCACCTGTTAAAAGGATATTTGGATTGTGTCTACTTTTTGGTGATTATGATTAAAGCTGCTATAAACATTCAGAGGTTTTAGTATCAACATATGTTTTCACTTCTCCTGGGGAAATACCTAGGAGTGGAATTACTGGGTTTGTATGTGAGTGTATGTTTATCTTTATATGAAATGACCAAACTTGGGAGGTTTGGGCCAGTTCCTCCAGCCAGCACCAGGGCTATGCAGGGACCTAATGAAACATTGATAATATCCTCCCCTCCCATTTGGAACTTCAGTGACCTATGCTGAAGACCCGGTGAAACCATCTGTCTTTTCTGGAGTGATGCTTTCACTTTGCCAGCTGATGCGGGTTTCACCCTGCTAGGTAGGCGGTTGACCGCCTCCCCATTGATGACTCTCCCTTTCCCATATCACAGGCATGGAAATGACAATGAGTAGTGATAGTTCTTAAGTAACTTTTTCATTAATTCTTTTTCTTTAATTAGGAAACTAATATATGCACATGGTATAAAAAAATCAAACGGTGTAAAAAGATGTCCAATGAAAAAATATGCATCTCCCTCTCATTCCAGGCTCCAATTCCCTTATATGAGAGGTAGGCCACCATCTGCAATTTCTTGTATATACTTCTAGAAATTGTCTCTGCATATAAGGATGCCTGGTCATCAAAGCGATAAAGTATTATAGTGGTCAGGATCATTATGAAATTGTTGGGTAATTTCAAACTTGTAATAACTCCTATGAGGATCCTCAATCACCTTTAAGGACCCGCTAACCACCTGAAATTGTCTGTCAAGCATTCTCTGTCAAGTATTCTATCTCTGCATTTTTCTGTGGCAGGTTAGTAGCTTTCATCAGATTCTCAAAGGGGTCTGTGCACCAAAAGAAAGAAGGGGAATGGGGAAGAAAAGAAGGAAGGAAGGACCGTAGAGGCAATCTTTTACAGACAAATGGTAGATAAATGTATAATGAGCTTGGATACATCTGCAATTAGCTGTAACTCAGAATGTATAAGTTCCAGTTTTATGTATTATTGCCCCTTGGTTTTATGATTGGAAGCTGGTAGAACCATTGATTTAACAGCATAGGCTAAGTTTTGTCTTGGTCTGAGAGGAACTGTGCCTGGCTGAGCCAAGAGAGAGGAAGGCCATGGAGTTCTTCAACCTTGCCTGTGTGTTTGTACTGACTCACCGCGTCTGAGGAAGTCTGTTGGTAGCTTTAGAACACGCGTACTCTCTCTCCCAGGGTGAGCCAGTGACTGGGAACTTCTCACAGAAAGGAGTAGACAAACTTGCTTCCCACAAGAGGGCTTCAGGCTGAAAAATATTCAAGAAGAGTTTAGGGGAATTCCTGGGAGTCAGAGCCATATCCGGCTCATGATAAAAGTTACAGATGTTTGGGGACTATCCTTATTAGAGTCAATATCTGGAGTTGGAGTGGGGAGCAACTAAGCTTTCCCATCACTCTTAAGTCATTTGATGCTCAAAACAGTTCTATGTTGGGGAAACCGAGGCAGGAGTATGCTAGTTATGGTGCAAACTACCCCACATCTCAAGGACTTAAGGCACTTCAGTTACATTTTCATGTATTGGGTGGGAAGGTGGGGTCTTGGCTCCACACAGTCATTCAGGGACCCAGGCTTCTATCTTCAGCACTTCCTCTCCAAGGGTTTAGTGAACTATTAACAGGGCCCACAGCTAGAAAGTGAGGGAGTCAGGATTTGAACCCAGCCAGTCTTATTCCAGAGTCTGTATTCTAAACTATGATGCTATGGTGAGAAACAAGAGTACTGGCATCTAACTAGATCTACCTAGCTTGTAACTTCAGAACTGGGAAGTGGGAGATAACTTGGGATTCTGATGAACATTTGTTCCTTGTTGCCAAGGAATCAAGCTCTTCTTTTTAAGGAGTGAGATGGGTAAATCTGAGAGACTTTTTTTTTTTTTTTTTTACTATGTCTTCAGGTGAGAATTTTCAGGTTCAACACATAAAAATGAGAGCCTTTTCCCCCCAAAAGTTTGCCTCTGAAATAAATGTGCATGAGACTATGTTGCCTGGTGCTTGGGTCTTTTCATTAGCAAATATCAACCCCCAAAAGCTGATCGCCCTTCCACCATGTTACTGCTCATTGCAGGGAGGAGGTTTGAGACATTTCAGCAACCTGATTAAAACATTTTTTCCCAGTTGAAATGTCTTCTTGTAGAAACAACCCAAGTGTCCCATATAAAAGCCTATAGTTTCTACAAGGTTATACAAGGGGAACACCACGTGGCCATTCAAAATGGCAATGACACAGAAGGCTCTGAAAGACATAGAAAGATGAGTCTAATTTGCTAATGTAAAAAGGCAGATTATGAAGCTGTCCATTTTTTATTTCAAAAACATACGCAAAGAATAAAAATTTGACTATTTACTATAATGTTTCCAATGATTATTCCTAATGGATTACAAGTAATTTTTATTTCCTCTCTCCCTGTTTTCTCTTTTCTAACCTGTACTTTCTGAATTTCCCACAGAGAAACATGTATGACTTTGTATTAAAGTAACAGCTTTAAGTTCAAATGGTCCTAATGATCTGGGTGACCTTGAGCCATGGCTCACTTTCTCAAAATGGGGAGAATAGTTTTAGGATTTTGTGAAGATTAAACTATAAAAGTACTTAAAACAGTACATGTTCAATACATTTTTAGGTGTTACTGTCATAATTATTTTTGAAAATCTTTCCATTCTAATAAGTCCATTCCAAATCCAAGCCAAGCACACCTGAGAGTCGTGGGGCTTTATCTCAGAATGCCTGGGAGTACGGACCCATGAGCAAGCCAACTTCCTCCTTTCCCTCCTCTCCCCCGGCCCTCTGCTGCAGGGCAAGGTAAAGCTAGGTGACTGGGATACTGCTGTTTTTTTTTTTTTAAATCTTTTTTTTTTTTTTTTGAGATGGAGTCTCGGCTCACTGCAACCTCCGCCTTCTAGTTTCAAGCAATTCTCCTGCCTCAGCCTCCTGAGTAGCTGGGATTACAGGCGCGCGCCACCATGCCCGGCTAATTTTTGTATTTTGGCCTCCCAAAGTGCTGGATTACAGGCATGAGCTACCAGGCCCGGCCCGGGATACTGCTTTTAAGTGTGATCAGGGCAGCTTTGGCTGATGTCTTATTTCTGTCTTCTGCACAAAGAAATAACTCACAGTTCTGGGCATAATGGCATTTTGGTTCAAAGCATGGATTCTGAAGTTAGACTGCCTGGGTTCCACATCCATTAAATGGGGAGAATAATAATGCCACCCTCCCAGGATTGGAGTGAGGATGAAATGACACTGCTTGTGAAGCCTTAGCACAGCATCTCAACGAATGCTAACTCTCAGAGATACAATGGCGAGCCCCAGAAATTCGCAGAGCATAACATCAACCATGTTAAAATGAACAATTTAGTGGTATCTTGTACACTCACAGTGTTCTACAACTGCCTCCTCTATCTAGTTCCAAAACATTGTCATCACCCCAAAAAGAAACCCCGTACCCGTTAAGCATTCCCTCCCCATCTCTACCCTCCCCCACCAACCCCTGCTGCTGGCAATCACCTATCTGCTTTCTGTCTTTCTGGACATTGCATGTAAATGGAATTACACAATATGTGACATTTTGGGTATGGCTTCTAAGCTTTTTTGTTTGTTTGTTTGTAAACTATTTTAACCTTTTTAAAATTTGAGACAAGGTCTTGCTCTGTCACCCAGGCTAAAGTATGGTGGCATGATCTCGGCTCACTGCAACCTTTGCCTCCTGGGCTCAAGTGATTCTCCCACTTCAGCCTCCCAAGTAGCTGAGACCACAGGCACATGTCACCACATCAGCTAATTTTTGTATTTTTTGGTAGAAACAGGGTTTTGCCATGTTGCCCAGACTGGTATCAAACTCCCAGGCTCAAGTGATCTGCCCACCTCAGGCTCCCAAAGTGCTGGGATTATAGGCGTGAGTCACCACCACACCTGGCCTATTTTAACCATTTTTAAGTGTACAATTCAGGGACATTAAGCACATTTAAAGTGCTGTGTAACCATCACCACTGTCTTTTTCCAGAACTACTACATCATCCCAAACAGAAATGGAGGCAGGTTTTCTTTTTTTTGAGACGGAGTCTCGCTCTGTCGCCCAGGCTGGAGTGCAGTGTTGTGATCTCGGCTCACTGCAAGCTCCGCCTCCCGGGTTCATGCCATTCTCCTGCCTCAGCCTCCCGAGTAGCTGGGACTACAGGCGCCCGCCACCACGCCTGGCTAATTTTTTGTATTTTTAGTAGAGACGGGGTTTAACCGTGTTAGCCAGGATGGTCTCGATCTCCTGACCTCGTGATCTGCCCGCCTCGGCCTCCCTAGAGGCAGGTTTTCTAAATGCTTGCATGAGTGGTTCTCCATCTTCAGCTTGTGTTGGAATCCTCTGGGGTGGGGGCTTGTTAAAACATAGATTGCTGGGTCCCCCCCTCCCCGCCACATCTCCCACCCCCAGTTGCTGATTCAGTAGGTCTGAGTGGGGCCCCAGGACTTGCATTTCTAACCAGCTCCTGGGTGACGCTGATGCTGTTGATGATGGGCCACGCCTGGAAGACCGCTGTTTTAGATCAAAAGGTTTGCAGGACAGAGTGGATGATGGCATCCTTCAGGGTCGATGAGAGAAGCCAAACTTCTATGACCTACGGGATAAGGGGTTTATTATAGGAATTAGATCTTATGCATTCATAGGGGGGCAGCAGAAAGGAAGGTGAAAGAGTTGCCGGGGACCAGGGGCATCACCACCTGGCCCTGGGTACATGAGCAATCAGGTGGAGGAGTCTACAGCCGGCCATTGTCTAGTCCATCCCCAGCCAAATGTCCAGGGCTGGGCCTGGGCTGCTGTTGGTTAACAGGACCAGCAATCAGGAGAAAGAGCTGGATGCAGAATGGAGGACAGGCTCAAATGTGCTGGAACCCACAGGGCTGTCTCTCACCGCGTCCAATCATGATGACCTCTAAAGTGTAATGGCCGCTGCTTCACTTCCATCTCCCAGCTTTCCACAGATTCCTCTTTTGACCAATTATAACCTAGAACCAGTCAGAGAAGGGGATTCTGGGAAAAGTAGTTCCAGCTTAACCAAGCCGGCACAGCAGGAACTACCACAGCTGATGAATCAGGTCTTGCTGCGGAGCCACCTCCTTGAGCCCACAGGTGGTTTCTGGGGCTCTGCTGGGGGTTCCCTGACTCTCTTGACAGGACCTTCTAGCAGAAACAGATGTGGTCCATCCCAGCAACCCTTTGCTCAGATCATCACCTGAAAACTTAATAAAAATAGATTCCCAGGCCCCAGCCCAGGCCTGCCGAGTCAGACTTCAGCAGTGGGACTCAGGAATCAGATTTGCAAACAAGCTCTCTAGCTGATTAAGATATCTAGCCAGGTTGGGAACTTCTGATGTATGGAAAAGAAAGTGGACTCTGGCCAGGCACAGTGGCTCACACCTGTAATTCCAGCACTTGGGGAGGCTGAGGCAGGTGGATCGCTTAAGCCCAGGAGTGCAAGACCAGCCTGGGCAACATGGCAAAACTCCATTTCTGCAAAAAAGAAAAAATACCAAAATTAGTGGAGCATGGTGACACGTGCCTGTAGTCCCAGCTACTTGGAAGGCTGAGGTGGTAGGGTCATCTGACCCTGGGAGGTCAAGGCTGCAGTGAGCCAAGATTGTGCCACTGCACTCCAGCCTGGTCAACAGAGTGAGTAAGACCCTGTCTCAAAAAAAAAAGGAGGGAAGGAGAAGAGAGGGAGGAAAGAAAAGGAAGGAAGGAGAGAGAGAGAAAGAAAGAAGAAAAAAGAAAAAAGAAGAAGGAGAGAGAGAGAGACAGAGACAGAAGAAGGGAAAGGAAAAGAGAAAGTAAGTGAACTCTGGGGCTAGACAGCCATGGGTTAGAATTCTGGTTCCACCACTTGCCAGCTTTGTGATCTTGAGCAAGCGACTTAACCCTTTATGATCCTATATTGTCTACAAGAGTTCCTCCTTTTCTATCATTTCACTTTCTACTGTTTCAGTTACCCATAGCCAACTACAATCTGAAAATATTAAATGGAAAATTCTGGAGAGATATGATTCATAAGTTTTAAATTGCATGCCATTCTGAGTAGTGTGATGAAATCTCACACTGTCCCACTCTGTCCAGCTCCAGACGTGAATCGTCTCTTTGTCCAGTAGATCGGTGCTGTCGACACTACCTGCTCATCGGTCACTTAGGAGTGGTCTGGGTTATCAGATCAGAAAACGTCGTGTAAGGTCGGATGCTGTCTGTTGTTTCAGGCATCCACTGGGGGTCTTGGAACGTATCCCCCAAGGATATGTACTCAGCTGTTAAAGGGGCTCAATGCCTACCTTTTTCATGGAGGGTTGTGGGAACCGAATGAGGCCATGTGTAACAAACAAACTTCTGGTAGGTGAAATATTATTGTGCTTAATCCAGTTAATAGTTGTGCCTAGACATGCCTAGGGTGTAGGTCAGATGGGTCCAGCATCTCCTCTTTTTACTTAGGAATCTGGGGTTTAACCTGATCATATTCTTTTTTTTTTTGAAACGGAGTTTCACTCTTGTTGCCTAGGCTGGAGTGCAGTGGAGCAATCTTGGCTCACTACAACCTCTGCCTCCCAGGTTCGAGCGATTCTCCTGCCTCAGCCTTCCAAGTAGGTGGGATTACAAGCGCACACCACCACGCCCGGCTAATTTTTGTATTTTTAGTAGAGACAGGGTTTCACCATGTTGGCCAGGCTGGTCTCGAACTCCTGACCTCAAGTGATCCACCCACCTCAGCCTCCCAAAGTGCTGGGATTACAGGCGTGAGCTACTGTGCCTGGCCAACCTGATAGTATTCTTAACACAGATTGTTTTCCTGCCATCATGAAAACTAGACTTGCTTTAAAGTCTTTAGAGTCTCAGTTCATATTCCAGGCATTGTTTTATATAAATATCATCTGTTTATTTTTTCTTTAAGCAAATTTCACAAACTCCATCTAAAAAAAAAACACACACACAAACAAAATTCATCTGTCAAAGAAGAGCCTTTCAACTTCCAGTTCTGTTTATCTAAAAACACCCTTTCTTCAACCTGGAATCTTGGACGTTTTGCCACATGCTGAACGTTTCTATGAATTTCTTTTTGTGTCTGTCACCTTGATGTTAGTTGTCACTTTAATTAGGTAAGACGGTTGTGGTCTGCGTGAGTAGAACAAGCTGCTTTTTCAAGAAAGCAAGTTGGAAGGTTTCATAACACCCGCTCTTCAATGGGTCAAGGCAGTGCTCCGGGGCCAGGCCATCTGATAAAGGGAGTGGTAACTTTGAAGTATGGCTTATAAAGAAGCTGTTATTTCCACAGCAAGCGAAAGCAGCAGTAAAGAAAACAGGGTTTTGCAGTTCCGCTGGAAGGAGGATGGGGAAGGTCAGAAATCAGGGCGGGACCTTCGAGAGCAGCTGTCAGCACTGGGCAAAGGCTGAGACAGGTGAGCATTGGGCATCTCTGAATGACGTGCAGGGTTCTGTGCCTTAGACACACTTCTGTAGCCTTCATTGATAGAATCCCATCATTTTCCTTTTTCTTTTTCAGATGGATTTCACTCTTTTATCCAGGCTGGAGTACAGTGGCTTGATCTTGGCTCACTGCAGCCTCCACCTCCTGGACTCAAGCAATCCTCCCACCTCAGCCTCCTGAGTAGCTGGGACTATGGACACACTGCCACCATGCACAGCTATTCTTTAGTTTTTGTAGAAGCCGAGTCTTGCTATGTTGCCCAGGCTGGTCTCAAATTCCTGGGCTCAAGCGATCCTCCTGCCTTAGCCTTCCAAAGTGCTGGGGATTACTGACATGAGCCACCACACCCAACCCCATCATTTTCCTAGATCGGTCTCAACTCTGAAATGTTTCAACCTGGAGACCTAGGTAAATTTCATTCGTTATTTGAGATTTTCCTATGTCAGTAAAGGGCTCATGTTGCCATACAAATATCATACACTGGGTGGCTTACACAATAGGAATTTATTTTCTTGAAGTTCTGGGAGGTGCGGTTTAAGACCCAGCAGTGTTCAATTTCTGGCGAGGGCTCTCTTTCTCGCTTGCAGATGGACACCTCCTCACTGTGCCCTCACATGGGCTTTCCTCGATGCACGTGTGCAGAGAGAGCTCTCTGGAATCTCTTTTATGAGGGCACTAATCCCATTAGACCACCTTCATGACCTCGTCTAACCTTAATTACCTACCCAAAGCCCTATCTCCTAATATGTTGGGAGTTAGAGCTTCATATGAATTTTGGATGGACACAAATATTCAGTCTGAATAGCACCCTACCATCCTTTTGGTCACTGACACTAAAATCCTCTGTCCCCTTCATCTCTCCTGCCCAAATCAAACTCATCACAAGTTCTTCTCCATTTGTCAACTTTGACTCTAAACTAGGGCCATAGGCCGGGCACAGTGGCTCACACCTATAATCCTAGCACTTTGGGAGGCCGAGGCGGGTGGATCATCTGAGGTCAGGAGTTCAAGACCAGCCTGGCCAACATGGCAAAACCCCATCTGTACTAAAAATACAAAAATTAGCTGGATGTTGTGGCGAGTGCCTGTAATCCCAGCTATTCGGGAGACTGAGGCAGGAGAATCGCTTGAACCTGGGAGGCAGAGGTTGCAGTGAGCCGAGACCATACCACTGCACTCCAGTCTGGGCAACAAGAGCGAAACTTCATGTCAAAAAATAAGTAAAATAAAATAAAATAAAATAAAACAAACTAGGGCTGTAAGCTCCTAAGTGGTTTTCTGTTCCCCTTCTATCTTGCCCATCCTCCAAGGTGATTTCTGCCTCAGGGCCTTTGCACTGGTTACCTCTGTGTATTAGTCTGTTCTCACGTGGCTAATAAAGACATACCCGAGACTGGGTAATTTACAAAGGAAAGAGGTTTAATTGACTCACAATTCCACATGGCTGGGGAGGCCTCACTATCATGGCAGAAGGTAAATGAGGAGCAAAGTCATGTCTTAACATGGTGGCAGGCAAGAGACAGAGCTTGTGCGGGGCAACTCCCATTTATAAAATCATCAGATCTCATGAGACTTATTCACTACCAGGAGAACAGTATGGGGGAAGCTGCCCCCATGATTCAGTTGTCTTCACCTGGCCCCGCCCTTGACACATGGGAATCATTACAATTCAAGGTGAGATTTGGGTGGGCGCACAGCCAAACCATATCACTCTGCCTGGGACTTCCCCACCTCCCCAGTGTGCTGCCACCTTGTCATTCTCAGTGAAAATGTTGTCCTCTCTGAAAGCCCTTTCTTGATCACTCTATCAAAAGAACCCATCCTCCACCTTGACTCTTACATTCTTCTGTTTTCTTTTCCAGACATCTTGTGGTAGGTTATCCCTTTACTTGTTTGTCTCTTTCAGGAAAAGAGAAGCTTTGTGAGAACACGCCTTTGGCTTGTTCACTTCTGTGTTCGTAGTGCCCAACAACCCAGTGGTTGCTCCATCAATGTTTATTGAAATGAATGAATGAAGTCAACAGAGATTTGTTGAAGCGTCCTGTGAACAGTCCTATGCCCGGTGTTAGAGGAGTCCCAGATAAGTATAAAAAGCTCCAGAGGCAGCAGTGAGAACACAGGTGTTCAGCCCTGCGCGTTAAACTTTAGTTAGAGAGAGAAAGCAGGAATGAAACCAGCACCCTCAGGATGACTCTAAATGGCCAGTAGCAATTGGCTGATACAAACGACTTGCATGAACAGAACTTGACAGCCAATCCCTGCTGGCCGTGGCAGGAGGCTTCCGGAAGAAAGGGGAACAGAACCGGATGTGGAAGGAGAGGAGGCCTTCAGGATGGGATAGGGGAGGAAAGAGAGGCAAGACACAGAGAGTGGAGGGCTGCAGAAGCTGGGAGATAGACCCAGGACCGTTTCCCTCTTTGGACAAGTTCAGGACATTACCCTAGTCTTTCCCTGAGAGAGAACATGTTTTTCTCCACCCTGGATCATTGGTGCCTGGTACAGGGCCCTGCACAAAGTAGGTGTTCAAGGAATTAGAGAATTCAGGTTGGATGAGGTAGTTCACAGCCTCCCTGGGGAGCTGGGACTTTATCCTGTGGGCTGTGAGGGACACTGAAGTTCTGATAGACACAGTGGCTGGAGGGTTGGCATGGCTGGGCCTGGAAGCTAGGGAAGACTTAGAGGAGTCAGTTATCACCATCAGCCAGGCCTGAGAAGTGAGAAGGAGATGCATGAGGCAGGAAGATTCACTGAAAAGGACTTTGGGAAAAAGAAGCAACATATTTGGGAGCCAACCGAACATGGATATGGGCGGGAGTTGCAAATGTCTGAAAGGGGCCAGTGGGGTATATTAAGGAGAGAGTCTGGCCAGATGGGAGGCAGCAGGGGGTGGTGGGAATTGTGGCAAAGTGGGGTGCCAGGCACCTTCCCTAGGACAGAGCCACGACTCAGCACCATGTGAGAATTTAGGCCAGAGATGCCAGATTTTCAAGTTTTGCATGCAAGATCACCCATGTTCTCAATATTGGCAACTACTCCATATTACATAAAATAAGTAACAAACACTTCACAGGCCAAAGAAGACACTTCCATGGGCCAGATATAGTCCTGGAGCTGCCAGTTGGAAACCAGAGAGTGTGTGTATGTTAGAGGGGTGGAGTCGGGGAAGGGAGAGAATGCCCAAGGTCACTGAGATTTCAAGCCCAGGCCACCAGGAAAGTGACATGTCCCTGCACTGGAATGGGGAAGTCGGGAGGAACCAGGGGCCGGGGAGGATGGGCAGGGAGTGGAAGATCCTGCAGCAATGGGGATGGTCATTTGACAAAAGAGGACACAGACTGAGGACAGCTCATCCCAAGCAAGCAGCTGGATCCCAAAGGCAGTTGGTCACAGACTGGAGGGGGAGCCTGTCTCTGTGGTTAATTGGTGATGGGTGTGCAGTGTCTCTCTGGGACCTTGTCTATGCTTCTCTTAAGCATTTGATTGTTTTAGATTTGGGAGATTTTTAAATTTGATTGATTGATTGATTGATTAAGATTGCATGATTCGCACCCTTGTATGAAGCAACTGTATGAACACTGGTGTTAAGCCTCAGAGAATGGGTTGCAGAATATTTCCCAGGTTATCAGTGGTCACCAACCCCATCCCCATCCCTAAAGAGGAAGCGAGATAAGCCCAGCACTATAGCATAACAACCACGCATAGCATGCCTAATATCATGTACACGCTGATGAGTCCTGGCAACTCCATTAGGGAGACACCACTTATCAAACCCTTTTCATGGCCCAGCTGAAATAACACACTCAAGTTCACCCAGCCAGGAAGGAAGTAACACAGCTGGGAGTAGAACCTAGAACCAGAACCTTTGACCCTGGCTCAATAATGCCTGCCTTGCACAGGCATTTAGCACTTTGCTGAGTTGACCCATCAGGCCACATGAGGTCCTTGTGGCTGGAGACCTGTGTGGCCAGGCTGGAGCCTTGCTAGGTGAGCAGGGGTGGAGGAGGGATTCCCTGGGGCAGAGCCAGGAGACAGTCCTGGTGGAGGAGTAAAGCAGTCCCTTCGGTTGCCCATGGTGGCTCTTCTAAGCCTTAACTCCCTTCCTGGTCCTCCCACCCCACCTGTCTCTATATCCTTGAGCTCAGCCGATTCCTCAGAGTCCTCTTGGGTCCGCACCCCAGGATGAGGGCTCTGAGGCTTTAGTGAGCATCAGGATCACTTGGCTAATTAAAAGCAGATCCTGGGCCTTACCTCGCATTCTGATTCTGTAAGTCCTTCACCTGGCCCAAGAATCTGCATGTTTAGCAGACCGCAAGGTAGTGCTTCCAGGGTCTTCAGATAATGGCCGGGTCTCAAACTGCTGCTCCCTTTGCTTCCTGACCCCCATCATCTCCTTTTATATACCTCATATACTCCAGTATCATGAGTTAGTACTGGTGGTGTGCCCATTTTACAGATGAGGACATTGAGGCTCAGAAAGTTGAAGCAAGTTGCCTAAAACCATCCAGACAGACCTGGATTTTTATCTCCACTGACTAACCACCTTGCTCTACTGCCTCTGCTAAACTGGCATTGGTCCCCTGGAGGTCCCTTAGCGGAGAGTTTAGAGGAAGGGCTGAGAATGGTGCGATTTAGCAGCGTGTTCAATGGGCATGAAACCTGGTTGATGCCTTGGCAGCCGGAACTTTCCTTGTGTTATCTCCATGGGCTTTTAGCCCTCATATGAGCAGCTGACATCATCAGTCAGAACAAACCATCCAGAATCGGTTCAACTTTCAAAGCTAAATGGGAATCAAAATGCGGAGTGACTCAGGGACTGCTCGTTAGGGAAACTGATTCCTCTGTGACTCAGAGCTGATCTTGTAACCTCCAGGGGCTTGGCATCTGGACATGGCGCTTAAAAGAGAACAGACTGGGGAATCGCACCCCAGTTTGGCAGCTGTGGCACCTGGACAGGTGATTAAAATAACACTTCTACCTGTGACCCAGCAATTACACTTCTGGGTATTTATTATAGAGAGAGGCAAACATCTGCCTTTTTCACACAGACTGGTACACAGAGGTTCATAGCAGTATTATGCCTGACATGCATTTCCTCTAGTGGAGGAAGCATCCCAGGTGTCCATCAGCAGGCCAACAGCTAAACAAACTGATACAGCCGCACAGCTGACAGCTACTCAGCAAGTTAAAGGAAGGAAAGGAACCGGGATACAGGCCACACCATGGATGAGCAAAGGAAGGCAAACAGAAGAGCACTTTCTGGGTGATTCCACTTCTATAAACTTCTGGCTGGTGCAATAGCTCATGCCTGTAATCCCAGCACTTTGGGAGGCCAAGGTAGGAAGATCACTTGGGCCCAGGAGTTCAAGACCAGCCTGGGCAACATAGCAAAACCCCGTCTCTACAAAAAATGTAAAAAGTAGCAGGCGTGGTGGTGCACGCCTGTAACCTCAGCTACTTGGGAGGCTGAAATGGGAAGGATGGCTTAAGCCCAGGAGTTGAAGCTGCAGTGAGCCAAGATCATGCCATTGTACTCCAGCCTGGGTGACAGAGCACGACCCTGTCTCAAAAAGCAACACAAACAAACGCAAAACCTTCTAACACAAGCAAAACTAACCACTGGTAAAATAAGGCAGAAAGGTAGACTGACTGAAGGTATGCACATACGAGGGAACTTTCTGGAGTCATGGAAATGTCTTCTATCTGGGCAATGGTTACATGGATATATACAGTTCTCAAAAGTGCATCTTAGTGTACACTAAGATGTGCGTTTTATTATATATAAACTGCATCTTAAGTAAATAAATAAGTAAAGGGCAGATGCCTCCACCCCAGCCCTGGCAACTGAGTCAGCAGATCTAGGGTGTGGTCCACGAGCATTTCCATGCTCAGCAAGTGCTGAGTGTTGATGCCCAGCCTGCAGTGGGCACCACCAGACACTAATTGCTAAAGTCTCTTCTGGCTTTAGCAGGATGGTTGAGTCTTTGCAGTTGTCGAGCATTTACCATTAGTCTGTTTTTAAGCATAAATCTAATTGCGGTCAAAGTCTGGTCCCAGGGCTGTCTCCTGATGGTCAGCAAGACCAGCTCTAAGCTATGGACAAAGCACCCTCAGTCACCGGGCAGATCCTGGCCATGTGCCGGGCATCACAGGGCCCGCTGTGCTGGGAACAGGCCAGCACTCACTTGCAGGGCTGCAGACATATATCAGGCATTGGGTGTCGGGCAGAACCAGCCAGGCACTCTGATCAGGTTCTGTCTCCCTGGAAGCCCTCCAGATAATGATTTTGGCTGTGTGCAGAGGAGCTATTGTGTTATAGACACTATGCTGGTTGTTTTGGGTGCATGTTTAATTATATGAGCGGATGCATTGTGTAGTTCTTAGGGTCTGGAGCTCAGAGCCCCCCACGTCTCCATGAATGCCTATGTTTCTCTGTGTAAGTGACCTAACCTCTCTGAGGCTCAGCTCCTCTTCTGTGAAATGAAGACAGTGGCCCTACTTCTTCCCTCACAGAGCCTTTAGCACGGGGAGCATTTAGAAAATGTTGGCTATTATTATCGAATTTAATCCTTATAATAACCCTATAGGCAAGGTGCTATTCTTATCTGCAGAGCGAAAACCGAGGCCCAGAAAAGTCAAGTCCCTCGCCCAAGGTCATACAGCTAGAAAATGGAGGGGCTGGGATTGACGCTTGGGTCTGCTGAACTCCTGACTCTGTTCACTGCACCATGCTGTCATCAGCTTTGTGGGATGGGGATCAATGCAGAAGACCCCCCGCAGACTGGACAGAGACTCCATCGCTGGCTGAGTGAGAGCCTGTCCTTCCAGAAGGCTGTGTACACTGGTTCCAAGAGTGATTTCACATCCCTCTTCTACCAGCTATGGGACCTTGGACAAGTTACTTAATGCCTCAAGCCTCAGTTTCTTCATCTTTAAAATGGGAGTGCTAATACCAGCCTTAACAGGCTACAGTGAGGATGGAATGAGTCAGTAGGTGTAAGGCGTATAGAACGGCACCCAGAACACTGTAAACCTGTCGCACTTGTCAGCTGATATTTGCTGTCATCTGCGAGATCACACACCTCTCTAGGTTTGTGACTGAGCTGGGTGGGGCTCCAGGTTGCAGTAGGATGGGAAGTTGGCCTTCATGCCTTTGAGGAAGTGACAGGATAGCCTCCAGGTGGCATGTGGCAACAGGTGTAGCAAAAAGCCTTTTTGAACTACGTCCAGGGACTCGTAAGCTCTAAAATTAAACCGTCTTTTGGATTCTCTCATTTTAAAAACTCAAAGCCTCGTTCCCAGGCTTCAGTTCCTAACCATCTTGCGTTACGTCCTTGCAAGAGATTCAAGCTGATGGTTACCGTCATGTCTAAGTAAATGATGAGCTTCCCACCCCACTGCCCTGGGTCTCAGGTCATGGCAGCAGGTTCTTGACCAGACGGGTCTCAAGGTGAACAAACAACCTTTCTGTTTGTTTATTTTGTATGCTTGCTTTAGTGTTTTGCCTGTGTTGTGGGAACCACAGCATGGGTTTCTCAAGCTGCTCTGTCTTCTTTGGGTTGAAAACAAAAATAAAAGGTGAACTATCAAACCGTGACGTCTGGCTGCCTGCATGAAACTCCACGAGGGCTGGTTTATAAATTTAAAATGTGTGACTGGCTGGGAGTGGTGGCTCACGCCTGTAATCCCAGCACTTTGGGAGGCCAAAGTGGGTGGATTATCTGAGGCCAGGAGTTCGAGACCAGCCTGACCAATATGGCAAAACCTTGTCTCTACTAAAAATACAAAAATTAGCTGGGCATGGTGGTGGGCGCCTGTAATCCCAGCTACTCGGGAGGCTGAGGCAGGAGAATCGCTTGAACCCAGGAGGTAGAGGTTGTAGTTAGCCGAGATTGTGCTATTACACTCCAACCTGGGCAACCAAAGCAAAACTCCATCTCAAATAAATAAATAAATAACCACACTAGGCTGAAAGCAGAATGGCAGTACATAATAGAGCATCCCTTCTGGAGTCAAATCCCCGCTCTCTTCTTGGCTGCATGACCTTGAGAATGTGTCACTCTTCCTCTGTGAGCCTCAGTCTCCTCATCTGTAAAATGGACATAGTCATGGCGCCTGCCCAATCGGACTGTTGTAAGATCAAGCAGGCAAGCTCTTAGCACAGAGTCAGCAAGCCTCTGCTTATGTGATCATCAGTAGACCAGGACCACTCTGAGTTGAGCTGTTCAAGCTCTGGGTCTCTCGCCATCTGGCAGTGTGACCTTGAGCAAATAATTCACCTCTCTGAGCTTCAGGTTCCTCATTTGCAAAATTGAGGCCCCATGTTCTAGCTAAATGGATTGTCCTGCATATTAAATTCTGGAAATAACTACCTAAGGCAGCTTGGAGCAAGAAAGAGGACAGGGAAGAAGGGCCATAGAAGGAAAGTACTGGATCCCCAAAGCTGAAAGATTATTTACCTGGTGGCTGTGAGGAAGGAAGGCCAGCCTGACAGAGGACACAGAAATATCCACTGCTTCTTTTTTGGGGGGACACAGAATCTCGCTCTGTCACCCAGGCTGGAGTGCAGTGGTGTGATCTCGTCCCACTGCAATCTCCGCCTCCTAGGGTCAACTGATTCTCCTACCTCAGCCTCCATAGTAGCTGGGATTACAGGCAGCTGCCACCACACTCAGCTAATTTTTGTGTCTTTAGTAGAGACGGAGTTTCACCATGTTGGCCAGGCTGGTCTCAAACTCCTGACCTCAAGTGATCCTCCCACCTCAGCCTTCCAAAGTACTAGGATAACAGATGTGAGCCGCCACGCCCAGCCAATGGCTTCTAAATTTGAATAGCCCCAGCATCTTCCCTGTTGGACTTGTTTTATGTCTGCTGGTAGAATCAACACTCTGTGGGAACATATGGATCTATGGACTTTGCTTAAACAGATTCTGAATCCAAGATGTCATTTACCAAAAAGGCACGCGGGGGATAATTCTTTATTTTATAGAAGCATTCACTAGGAAATTCCTTTCAATGTTATGCGTCCCTCATGTGCGTAATTTGCTACTTGATTTACAAATAAGGCAGTACCGTGCAGAGGTAAAGGGTACAGTTATGGGAGAGAGATCACTCCCCACCCAGCCCCAGGTACCCCAATTCTGCCAATTACCAGCTGCAAAACTTTATGTCCCTTTGCCTCCATTTCCTCATTTGTAAAAGGGAGATTATCGTACATGGTATCTATCTCATCTATAGGTTGCATGAAGAATAAACAAGGTAACTATAGATTGCATGAAGATAATTCTTGTAAAGAAAACTTACTACCACATAGTAAAGGCACAATATATGTAGCTAGTATTCCTTCCAATACTATTTTCTGAGTGCCTTCTATGTGTTTGGTGCCATCTGCCCTGTGTCTGCCTTCATAGAGCTTACACCGGGGATGTGGGCTATGGACATAGAAACAGGCAACAAATAACATAAACAAGATGATTACATGTTGTGGTCATAGCTATGTCCAAAACCAGCAAGACGCTGAGACAGAGAACTGCATGGGCAACTACTTGCAAATGTCCGGTTTGGAAAGCCTCACTGTGGAGGTCACATTTAAGTGACAGATGAGAAGAAGCCAGTGAGAAGGACAGTGGGGCTGCAGCCGCTCATTTCAAACATGAAGGTGCACGTGCCTCCTGCAAAATCCAACCCAGCAAGTCCGGGGTGGCCCTGAGTGTCTGCATTTCTTTCTTTCCTTCTTTCCTTCTTTTCTTCCTTCCTTCCATCTTTCTTTTTTTTTTTTTTTTTTTTGATGGAGTCTCGCTTTGTCACCAGGCTGGAGTGTAGTGGCACGATCTCAGTTCACTGCAACTTCTGCCTCCCAGGTTCAAGTGATTCTCCTGCCCAGCCTCCCGAGTAGCTGGGACTACAGGCGTGCGCCACCACACCAGGCTAATATTTGTATTTTTAGTAGAGGCGGGGTTTCACCATGTTGGCCAGGATGGTCTTGATCTCCTGACCTCATGATCCGCCCGCCTCAGCCTCCCAAAATTCTGGGATTACAGGTGTGAGCCACTGCGCCTGGCCTTGCATTTCTAACCAGCTCCCAGGGCTGCCGACGCTGCAGGACCACACTGTGAGTGGCCAGGGACTAGCAGAGGACAGGGGGCAGAGGGTGGATCCAGGTCCAGACGACAGAGTACCTTGAAGGCAAGTGGGGAGTTTGGATTTTATTCTCAGGATAGTAGGAAGCCAGGCGGAGTGACATGACTGAAGGATGCTTCTAGAAGCTCATTTTGGCTGCTGCGTAAAGACTTGCTGGGGCCAGGGCAGCCGCAGAGAGACCAGGCTGGAAACTGATGTCGTTGTCCAGGCGACAGTGGCTTAGACAAAGGTGGTAGTGATGGCAGAAGCAGGAAGTAGGTGGATTTGAGACCTTTGGACAGGTGAAATCAACCACACTTGCTGAGGTGTTAAATAAAGCCATCCATCATAATACATGTGCTTATCTTAATTTTTTAAAACTCAATAGTATAGAGTATAGAGCTCTCAAGCAGGGGTGATCTTGCCCTCCCATGGGACATTTGACAATGTCTAGAGACATTTTTGGTTGCCTCAGCTGGGGAGATGCTACTGGTATCTAGTAGGTAGAGATCAGAGATGCTGTTACACTACCTACATTGCACAGCACGGCACCCCCAACGAATAATTATCTGCCAGCATGTCAGTGGAGTCAAGGTAAAGAAACCTTGGGTAGAAGTACAGGAAGGCAGAAAAGTCCTGCCTGCCCCACCCCCATCTGACCCCCACACTCCAAAGATAACTGCTGTTCCCAGTGTGCTTGATGGTCCAGACTTTGTTCTATGCATATACACAGATTTCCCAGAAGCCACCTCACCGGTGAAGTAATGCTTGGAAAATGCTCAAAACTTAGCAGCCCTGAGCCCACCATAGGAAAAGACATCTGTTCATTTTGTCAAATCTGTTCTATTCCTCCCCCATGCGGAAGGTTACGGCCGCATTGCCCAAAACTGTATTCATTCTATCAGTTGTGATATTTTTTCCTTTCTCCAAAGAACTCTCCAAAAATTGCTATCCTTATGACCTAGGCAGCCTTCTCTCACTGGGACTAACTCATGAAACCTGAGAATTTCAGTGCAGGAAGAAATGTTGGGATAATATAGTCCTCCCCAAGTTCTTACTGTACAGGTGGGAAAACTGAGGCCCAAGACTTTTTGGAAGTGGGGAAATCCCCTTATAATAAGTAGTCTCTTCTTCATTTACTGGGATATTAATTTCAGATTTTCAGTTTAATACACAGTTATGGCTTATGTTTCTGATTTATTTTTCTTGGTCGTGTCTATATGTGAGGTTGGTTATGATGGCTGACAAAAGGGACATTCTTAGCCTTGTACTTCCTAAGTGCTGTGACAGGTGGTCTCCAAAAGATGGAAGGAATTTTACCAGTCCGTGAACTTGAGCTCTGTAGTCCGGGAAGACTGCTTGAATCTCTTTTCACTGGCTGAACTGAGCGTCATCTTCACATGCCCATCTGTGGGTACCACAGCTGTGCAGAGGTCAGTTTTGAGTTCAAGCTCACATGTGGAATGCTGCAGCCTGTGGCCATCCTCCCATTATCCATGCTGTCATCCCTTTCAAGGTCCCACAGAGACCTCCAAGTGGAAAGAACCATGTCTACCCCATTAGAACCCCAAGCAAGGACTCTGCAGGTCAGGGAGACCGACTCCATGTCAGCAATAAGGGCCCCAACAGCTGGAATCCAGTCTTGCCCTCCAGCTACCTGTGCCCTGAGCCCCAGGGAGGGACCCTGCCCCCTTCCTCCCCCACTCAGCCAGTAGAGAGAGGCGGGAGCCTCTTGAGAGGCTTAGGAAGGCACCCTGGGAAGCCTCCCTGCTTGTTTTCCTAGACCCCTCAGGTTGGGGGTAAATGGCGTGAAGCAGTCTGGTCTTTGATTCTTTGGCACTGGGGAGCCATTGAATGTTCTTGAGCAGGGAGTAACTGGATATAAAATGGCTGTTCCAGGAGGATCAAAATGGCAGCAGCGTGCTGGGTGAATTGGATGGACAGGAAAGACGGGGAAAGAAGCCTGGTAGGTACAGTGAGGAATAACAGTCTACCCCAGAATGGCAGCAGTGAAAACAGAAAAGGGGGAAGAGATGGGCATTTGTGACTAATGGATATTTGTGACTTACCCCTGAATGAGGGAGAGCCAGGGGTCATAGAGGACCTTGGTTTTGACCCCAGATGAGGAAAATGGTGACTGCCGACGTGGGAAATGGACAAAGTTTACTTAGCCTCTCCCAGCCTCACTTAAGACATCTGTAGAATGGGGTTGTGTATTGAGTGGTGGGGAGGATTAAATGAGATTGTGCCTGGAAATTAATCCAGGCCTGAGGGGAGTGGCAGGCACTAGGACCATGAAGAGCCTTATGAGCAGGGCTTTATCCTGGGAGGCCATAGGGAGCCATGGATGGATCTTGCCTGAGGGTGGGATGGTCACATTTGCCTTTTGGAAGGACCCCTCTGAGAGCAGTGGAGAGAGGGCACGCCAGGGGGGCAAGGAGACCACAGGGGGGGCCTTTGCAGTCTGTATCCAGGTGAGGTGTGGGGTTGGTCCAGACCAAGCAGAAAGTAGGGGGCAGTCCTGAAGCGGGCCAGCTGCCTTGTGTGCCTCCTCCCCTTTGTGCTTGGGGAAACCACTGGGAGGAATGCGAGGTGGCCAGCATGTGTCCTGGCAACCCCATTGTCGGGGGTATGTGTGACTGATAGGCCATCTCTACACAAACCCTGCACTGGGCCGGGCCCTCCAGCAGCTGCAGGACATCAGAGGATGAGCTGTTTGACCAGAGAGGCCACAGCTGTCCAGTTGGAGTGTGCGGCCCCAGCCAGAGTCACCCTCCTTCCAACACAGCACCCCCATCCCCCAACCCTGATCCACCCCTCCCCGAGTCTGATCCCCAAACCCCCCTGGCTCCTTGGGGACTGGATCTTAATTCACCCTGTTCCCACCACTCTGCCCTCATCTTTTCCTCCCCTGCGCTTCCGTGGGTCCCCTTCACTTCTGCTCGCTTTTCCCTCATCTGTGCTGTCCATGCCTCTCTGTTCCTTCCTGCCCCTGGCCCCTAGCATGTGGTCTCACTGGGGCTTCTTCTGTCTTTGCCCATCTTGGGCATGCAAGAGGCTGAGGGCAGAGGCTGGTGATGCCTGTAGGTCCTAGCACCGTGCCCAGCCCATGGGGAGGAGATGGAGCCCCAGGGGCTGTCTGCCTGCTCTGTCAATCCATCTCTGCTTCCTTTCTTTTCTCCTGTATCTGTTTGCTGGATGTGAATCATAACCTTGACAATAACGTTTTTAAGGGCAGGCCTGGTTCTTCCACCCTCTATTTCCTGCTAACAGCCCAGAGGCGTTCCCACCACGGTGATTTATGACCCTCTCTATGGGGTGGCGTCTTCTAGGGCAGTAGCCTAGGAGATATTTTCCAACTTGCAGCACTGGGACTCTGTCCTTCTTCCCTCACTGCTGGGGCCGCAGCCCTCTCTCAGTGAGTGACCTTAGCAGCCATCCTCGAAACACCCCGGCCAAGGAAAGAGCTCTGATAAAACCCTCAGACCCTGACTCTCAGCCCCCATTCCCGAGCCCCCATTTTGCAGGTGTGAGCGACCTGACTGTGCAAGCTGAGAGGATGCATGAGCACAGGTGGCATTAGCTGCTCACGCTGTTGGCACCAAGCTGGCCTCAGAAAAGGGGGGGGGGGGGTAGTGGGTTTTGTTTTACTGTTTGAGTCACTTATTTCATTTTAAAAAATTTATTAGATGAGAGTGTTTTTGGCTCACACAACGGAAACATTGCTAGGTCCAGCTGGATTTCTGGGTCCAGTGGTACCCTCTGGAGTTTCTCTCAATCTCCACCTCGGCTCGCGTTAGCTCCCTGCTGGTCCCCTCCTCAGGCAGCCTCTCCGCTTGCGATGAAAAGACGGCCACCAGCAGCTCCAGGCTGCATCCCGTCCTTCCTGCAAACCCAGAGGAGCAGGGAAGTCTCAGTGTTTCCCCCAAAGCAAAGAACTGAGCCTTACTGGTGCTGCCTGGGCCATAGCCCCGCCCCCTGGGACACAGAAGAACTGATGGGCTAGGCCTGACGACGCCCAGCCTTAGAACCTGCAAGGAAGAGGCCCTGCCTGGTAGGCAAGCACATGGCATGGCCACCACATCACCTGAGTGCTCAGCAAGGTAACCCTGGGCAGCCCAGCTCACCCAGCCCAGCATGGCCATACCCCGGGGCCTCCAAAGACCCTTGCTGGGAATCACTTGTGCAACAGGCTCGGATAGCTTTACACTCCAGAAAGGCAATAGCATTCTACTGGAAGGGTCTCTGCAGTGACTTCTTTTCTGATAACAAGAAGCACTCCTCAGTTTACCTGTTTGGGACATTCCTATTTGGTGTTTGGCTTTTGTAAAGAGAGGGCGTACCTGTGGGGGACCTGGCACGGGGTCATTTCCCCGAGATGCCATTGCCGTGTTCCCCAGCACCTGGGTGACTGTTACATCACTGCCTGTGACCTCAACTCTCTTCCCTCATCTTACAGCAGGGACAAGGGACAAGATCACAGCCAGGGAGTGTTGGGATGATTCCATTACAAAGATGATGTTTGTTGAATGGATGTCTGGAGAGAGACAGCAGCCAGAGGTCAGCAGCTTTGCTCCTGCCCCTCCAGAGCCCACCCTCACTGGGCAGTACCATCCAACCATCCATGCCCAGCTCATAGGGGGCTCCCAGGAAATAGCAGCTGATACTTGATCATTATATATTTTTTTGGAGACAGAATCTCACTGTGTTGCCCAGGCTGGAGTACAGTGGCATGATCTAGGCTCACTGCAACCTCCGCCTCCCAGGTCAGGTGATTCTCCCACCTCAGCCTCCCAAATAACTGGGATTACAGGCACCCTTCACCACACCTGGCTAATTTTTCTTTTTTTTTCTGTCTTTTTTTAGTAGAGACAGGGTTTGAACATGTTAACCAGGCTAGTCTTGAACTCCTGACCTCAGGTGATCCACCTGCCTCAGCCTCCCAAAGTGCTGGGATTACAGGCATGAGCCACCACGGCCAGCCATGTTGTCATTACTATTGTTATTGTGCTGGTTGTTCAGCCTGGAAGTTTCTCCAGGCTCAGGAAGTAGTCTTGACCCTTGCTGGCCTTCACCCCTCTGACTGCCTCCATTCCATGCATGTGGAGTTACAATTCCTTAGCTCATCTTTTGGATCTAAACACCCCAGAGGGTAGAGATGATGCTGGCGTAGCTCCTGGCCTGAGGGAATACTCACCAATGTACCAGAGGCTGGGGCACCCACCGTGGGGCTTTCAGGAGGATGATCTGGGTTTGAATCTGCACAGTGCTGGTTATGAGCCTGTGATCTCCACTCCCTTCCCTCCTCTTACAGCAGGGACGAGACAGCAGCCAGGGAGTGCTGGGATGATTCCATTTACAAAGATGACGTGCGAAATGTCCAGCTCAGTGGCTGGTACCGGGGCAGGGCTCTAGGCCTGTGGGTTGAGATTCATCTGTGGAGCCCAGAGAGGGTGGAGTTCCTGGACATAAGGCTTCAGGCAGCCCCATGAGCCCTGGATTGCAGGGGCTAACCCAAGGCGGCAGAAAGGCCCTTTCGGCATTCAGCCTTGACCCGTCTTCCAAGGCAGGTTACTTAAGACATTGGTATTTGTCTTTGCTACTGACGGCCTGGGACAACCCCTCGTCCCCTTCCTTCTCTCTGTCATTAGCAAACCTCTGCTTCTGACCTTAGATAAAGGAGTGCTTTGTTCACGGAACTGGTGTGTAGATTAAAAACTCCTTTTAGAGCAGGGCTTGGATTTTAGAGACAGGATTTTAGATGGGTTGAGAGGATGGACTCTGGACTCACTATCTGTCTCACAGCCGTGCTCTGCTACTTATTAACATGAGGCTTTGGGCAGGTTAAGGAACCTCTCTGGGCTCGAGTGTCTGTGACTCTAGCATGGGATTGGCAGTGGTGGCTGCCTCGTGATGACATGAGGTCATCCGGGCTCAGAGGAAGCATTCAGTGCGTGTTAGCTCTCCTGAGCACGATGGGAAGATGCATGCTTTTAAAAACGAAATGCCCTCTGATAAAATATGTACTCCTCCGAATTTGGAACCTGACACACACTGTCTAGATCCACCTGAAGCTGCAGGAGCCCTGCTGCCAGACACCAGGGTAGGAAATCTTATCCTGGGGCACAGTCCAGGAAAAGCCAGTGAATTCCCTTTAAATTATACAGGATTGTGCCCGTGGCCCTTGTGGCAGGCTAAATAATGCCCCCCTGCGCTACCCCCAAAAGATCTGCATCTTAATCTTAGAATCTGTGACTATTTACATTACGTGCTAAAAGCGCCTTTGCAGGTGTGATTAAGTTAAGGCTCCTGAGACACGAACATGATCCCGGGTTATCCAAGTGAGCATGATGTAGTCCCAAGAGTTTTTTTGTTTTGTTTTTGTTTTTTGGGTTTTTGTTTTTGTTTTTGAGACAGAGTCTCACTCTGTCGCCCAAGCTGGAGTGCAGTGGCGCTATTTCGGTTCACTGCGACCTCCACCTCCTGGGTTCAAGCAATTCTCCTGCCTCAGCCTCCCCAGAAGATGGGATTACAGGCATGTGTCACCACGCCCAGCTAATTTTTTGTATTTTTAGTAGAGATGGGGTTTCACCGTGCTAGCCAGGATGGTCTTGATCTCCTGACCTGGTGATCTGCCAGCCTCGGCCTCCCAAAGTGCTGGGATTACAGGCGTGAGCCACTGCGCCCGGCCCACCAAGAGTTCTTATAAGGAGGAGGCAGGCAGGCCGGAGTCAGAGAAGGAGGTGCAGTGACCAAAGCAGAAGCTGGAGGGATGTGCTTTGAAGGTGGAAGAAGGTTCCAGCAGCCAACAAAGGCAGGTGGCCTCTAGAAGCTGGAAGAGGCAAGGAAATGGATTTCTTCCCTGAAGCCTCCAGAAGGAACACAGCCGTTGGTCACCTTATAGACCTCTGACCTCCAGAACGACAAGAGAATACCTTTGTGTTGCTTGAAGCCACTAAGTTGGTGGCAGTTTGCTATATCAGAAGTGGCTGCGGAAGCAACATGAAATTAACACGGCCCTTCTTGGGGAGGTGGGTAGCCATTTATCAGGTTTTCACCCACGTGGAGTCAGCTGAGGAACAGTCACTGGTCCAAGTCTCCCCACCTGGCCCCCGGAGGCCCCTGCTGGGAAGGGCAGCCACCACTGCCATTCCCATGCTAGAGGCACAGACACTCAGGCCCAGAGAGGTTCCTTCATCTGCCCAAAGCCTCATATTAATAAGTAGCAGAGCACGGCTATGAGATGACTGCTATTTTCTCTTCCTCCTTCTCAGCCTCCGTGTTCCTAGATCACTCATCCCAAATGCAAATATATTTTTCAGTAGTAATTGCTTCTCTGGGGAGGAATTTTTTTTTTTTTTGAAGTTTGCCAATCTTTTTATTTCCAGCTGTTGAGACAATATTTTTGAGAGCTGATGCCAGCTATCAAACAGCCAGAAAGCTACAATAATTGAATACTTGACCATTTCTCTTTTAGCATATTCCTTGTTCTCCTCTTCCAGAAGTTGTAGGCATCTATTTAGTTTGATTACGTGTCATCTTAGTGAAGCTGCATCTACAACAGTCAGGTCATCCGATGTTCCTTCAGTTGTTGCGTCTGTATTTGAAATGCCATACGTGACGTTGTCATGATGAGGATTAGAAGTGGCCGGAGCAGACCTGCCACGCGACACAGGGAGAGAATCATTTCTGACCAGCTGTCCATTTTGATGAACAGCATTTTCACTCATAGACCATGCTCTCTTTAATCTGCCGGCTGCACAGATTTCTTCATTTTCAGGGGTTGTAAGAGATCTTTCTAAATCCAGAAAATCTAGTGGTCTTTCACTTAGCGTAAGTACATGGGTGGTTTTGGCGCCAGGGGTTTGAAGGGAGTTGACTGAATAAGGTCAAGATCTGCTGGTCTTGAAAGTGGAATATCTTCATTATTTCTTGCAACACCAACCCTCTCCAGAACCTGCATGATCACACTAGCATCTGGAACTCCTTCTTGGAATCCTTGCTCCAGGTCAGCGTTTGGCAGTGCTACTTTTTTTATTCTTTCTTTCTTTCCTTTTCTTTCTTTCTTTTCTTTTTTTTTTTTGACAGAATCTTGCTCTGTCGCCCAGGCTGGAGTGCAGTGGCATGATCTCCTGACTCACTGCAACCTCCTCCTCCTGGGTTCAAGCAATTATCTGCCTCAGCCTCCCGAGTAGCTGGAATTACAGGTGCCCACCACCACACCCGGCTACTTTTTGTATTTTTAGTAGAGACAGGTTTCACCATTGTGGCCAGGCTGGTCTTGAACTCCTGACCTCGTGATCCACCCACCTCGGCCTCCCAAAGTGCTGGGATTACAGGCGTGAGCCACTGCGCCTGGCCAGTGGTGCTACTTTTAACTTTTCTGGGATCCTCATTTGCTGACTAACGCCTTCAGTCTATTCCATTTCTTACTGAATTCGACCGATTTCTGCCATCTCAGCAGCAGTAGGAGAAGGAAATGCTGCCCCACTCACAAATGTGTACTTGCTATTTGGCACGATTTGCTTCTATGCTTCATAGTAAATCCTTTGACTTGCTTCAGTGTGCATGTGCTGGATTGAGAGCCACTTTTGTCCCCCTGGGCCCACAGGAGGGTCCCAATGAGGGCTGCCGCCCACCGGTTCCCGGGGGCATTGGGGCGGGTGCTCCCAGAGGCTGTTGGCCGAGAGCACGGAGGCGCTCAGGCACAGCACCAGCGTAGCAGCCCGCAGAGGGCCCCTCTGGGGAGGAATCTGAGAAGCCCACAGAACAGCCTGCGCTGTCACTCTGGGGGTTTCTAAATTAGAGCCATTCCAGGTGGCCCATGGAGGTACCTCTCCTAGTCCCCAGTTGCACTGGCTGCCGGCCCTAGGCCTCCCTCTCCAGGCTGCCACTGCCTGTCTTTGTGGGGAAGCTGGCTGTGGTTCCTGCAGTGGGATGGATATGGGCCCTTCTGTCTTGGGATAAACCTCTTAGCAGCTGCTTGAGATCACAGGCTGGCACCTAACTTGGAGTTATCATTCACACACCCAGAAAGGCAACAGGCCTATGGCACTGTTCTCTGGCCTCCCCAGGTTTCCCACAGCAAATGACAACAACAGCTTGCAGTGTGCCTGTCCTGTGCTGGACCTGGACTCTCAGAAGTGGCTGGGGAAGTAGACAGCATTTTCTTTTTCTTTTCTTTCTTTCTTTTTTTTTTTGAGACAGGGTCTCACTCTGTCGCCCAAGCTGGAGTGCAATGGCACCACCTCAGTTCACTGCAACCTCCATCTCCTGGGTTCAAGTGATTCTTCTGCCTTAGCCTCCTGAGTACCTGGGATTACAGGTGTGTGCCACCACAGCCAGCTAATTTTTGTATTTTTATTTAGTAGAGACAAAGCTTCACCATGTTGGCCAGGCTGGTCTTGAACTCCTGACCTCAGGCGATCCAACTGCCTCGGCCTCCCAAAGTGCTGGGATTACAGGTGTGAGCCACTGTGCCTGGCCAGCATTTTCTTTTTAACAGATGAGGAGGTGAAGTGCATTGCCAGGGGTGTACAGAATTAAACCTACATCCCACAGACTCCAAAATCCATCTATATTCCACTCTACTGCTAAGCCAACTACTGATTCACTCAACAAATTCCACTATACCACTATGCTGTGCTATTCCTTCATTCAACAAACATCTATTAAGCTCCTCTGGCCTGTGCCAGGCTTGTTCTTGGACTAGAGAGAACAGTGAACAAAAATGACAAAAATTCACACCCTTGAAAGCTTACCGCCTGCAGCCACACTTTCCAACAGAAATAGAATTCAAGGCCCATATATAATTTTAAATTTCCTGGTAACCTCACCTTTTTAAAAAAGGACAAAGAAACAGGCAAAATTAATTTTAATAATATATTTAGCTCGACATGTTCAAAATATGTCATTTCAACATGAAATTAATATAAAAATGTTAGTGAGGTATTCTTTTTGTCCTCCTAAGACTCAGAAACTTGATGAAAGCTAGTTCCCTCTGGCCACCTGACAGCAAGCTGGGTGTGATTGTCATTGGGTCACCTGGAGCTCAGCCCCACATTCTGTCCATCAGTCCGTTCTTGCCATGTGCCCCTTGGGACTGCACTGGTCACAGCAGTGGGCTCCGTGGCTCCCTGTTGCTGTGGAATTGAGGAGCCACCATTTCTCTGTGGATTTAGAGAGGTGCTGGGCCTCAGCTCAGAGGGCTAGGTTAATGCAACTCTCCGTTTGTACTTTGTCATTGTTACTGGGCCCTACAGAGCCACTTCCTATCTTTTCGTTGTTATTCTTTTATTCCTCTTTTCTCCCCTCTCCCATTGCATCCAGGTCACCCATCCTAAGATGTTTAATGTGCTTCTTGTTGGCTGTGGTCTTGTACATTGTGTCTTTCTCATTTCCGTGGATGATATTGGGTTCTGTCTCATTCTGATTGGTTATCCCCTACCTTATTTTTTTCAGCCAGCAATTTTGTTTTCCTGGCCACAAATTCAAGAGCTCACCTGCAGCAACACTATCCAATGGAAAGAGAATTCAAGCCCCATATATAATTTTACTTTTTTTTTTTTTTTTGAGACAGGGTCTTGCTGTGTGTCACCCAGGCTGGAGTGCGATGGTGCGATCTCATCTCACTGCAACCTCCACCGCCCGGGCTCAAGTGATCCTCCCACTTCAGCCTCCCAAGTAGTTGGGACTACAGGCACTCACCACCATGCCCAGTTAGTTTTTTTGTGTGTGTATTTTTTGTAGAGATGGGGTTTCGTCATGTTGCCCAGGCTGGTCTCCAATTCTTGAGCTCAAACAATCTGCCTACCTCGGCCTCCCAAAGTGCTGGGATTACAAGCGTGAGCCACCGCACCGGCCTGCCCCATATATAATTTTAAATTTCCTGGTAACCACATCTTTTTATAAAAGGACAAAGAAACAGGAAAATTAATTTTAATAATATATTTTACTTGATATATCCAAAATATGTCATCTCAACACGTAATTAATATAAAAATGTTAGTGAGATTTTCTTTTTGTCCTGATAAGTGCTGGCAATCTAGTGTGTGTTTTACACTTTTAATAGCACATCCCAATGCAGACTGGCCACATCTTGAGTCCCACAGAGTTTATTGGGACTCTCTTGTCCCCACAGTTTGTTCCCATGAGTCCCCCACCCTCGTTCATCTTCCCTAGGCTACCTCAAAGGAACCGGTTTTGCCCTCATTCTCTAGGATGTTCTAGCTCCTTCTCTGAGTCTCCTGACTCATCGATTCTTCCTTGAGTTCTGAGATTACTACCAGCTAGGGCTTGCTATATGACATGTCACTTTGTCCTCACATCACCCCCATTCTGAGACTCAGGGAAGAGCTGGCCCAGGGTTGCACACCTAGTGGATACTGAGCCTGATTCCAGACTCCAGCAGCCTGAGCACAGAGCCCAGCTCCTAACGAGCATCTGCTGCCCAACTGACTGCCCTCGGCCTTGACCCAGCAGGATTCCCAGGAGACATGGCTTGTGAGAAAGAAGCCCAAGCAGTCCTGGCTGAACTCTTTTTCTGAGATGTGTTGAGAATATCAATTATGTGTGGGTCCTCAGAGACCTGCAACTCCGTGGCTTACTCAAGGCAAAAAGTTCCCTCCCCGTCACTTAAAAGATGGAGGCAGTCCTCAGCCCTGAGTTTTTATTCCTATGATTTTGCTGTGTGTGCATCTCACTCACTGCATCTGACAATTACACGGCACTACACGGTGTGCACCTAGCTTATCCACCCATCCATCCCCCACCCAGAGACACCCAGACTGCTGCAGTGGACAGCCTCACCCACGGACCCTGTGTGGGATGTGAACTCAGGTGGAGACCTGCCATGCTGTGCCAGAGTGAGCGTGGACCACTTTGCAAAAGCCAATTGTGCACATCTCCTCCCTACTCTGAGTTCAGTGACGTCGTGTCAGTAGCTCGATAGTGCTATGATGGGAATATTTACACCACAGCGATGGGCCGTGGCAATCACTACAAATCCCGGCTGTGTGTGTGTATGCATGTGTGTGGGTGTGAAGGCGAGGGGAGAGACAGCTAGTTTACCAGCATACCACTGTGATGGAGTATGTGGAGACTTTGTTTTCTAGAGACATGGTCTCACTCTGTCACCCAGGCTGGATCGCAGTGGTGTGATGAGAACTCACTGCAGCCTCAAACTCCTGGGTTCAGGTGATTCTCCCACCTCAGCTTCCTGAGTAGCTGGGACTACAAATGTGTGCACCAGCACACACAGCAAGAGACAGGGTCTTTCTATGTCGCCCAGGCTGGTCTCAAACTCCTGGCCTCAAGCAATCCTCCCACTTCAGCCTCGCAAAGCACTGGCATTACAGGCATGAACCATTGTACCCAGCCCTTTAATTTTATTGAATTAAGTGCTTCCAGACTGATACCAGAATGACCATCCAATTTTACATGTCATTTCAAAAAATTTGTTTTCCCAGTTTCCAATTTAAAGAGACTTATGAACAAGTATGTGCATTAAAAAACAGTGACAACATAATTTCAAGTCACTTATTAATTCAGCTAGTTGGCCCTGGGATGTAGTGCAGAATTCTAAAGATAAGCGTTGACTAGAATTCAGTTTCTAGTTTTGGCATTCTAGGACTCTTTCAAATGCAAGGGACAGAAAACTCAGTGTAATGAATGAGCTCTTACCACTCAGCCCTCCAGGGGTTCTTCAGACACAGCGGGATCCAGGTTTGCAAACAGTGTCATGAGGACTCACTTCCTGCCGTTTCGTTCTGCTTTTTGCTGTGTTCATTCATTCCCAGGCAGGCTTTCTCTGCCCACTGCTCTGAGCTGCCTATGCAATGGAGGAGTGTCTCTTTCTCAGCAATTCCAGGGAAAGTTGAAATTTGAAACTCCCTGGCCCAGTGTGGGTTACATGTCCATCTTGAAATTATCACTGTGCCCTGGAGTGTGGGATGCCCTGATTGGCCAGGCTTGGGCATGTGCCTGCCCCGTGAGCCAGAATGAAAGTCATACAGACTGAGAATGGGGAGGGCCCTAGAGAAGGAAAACCAGGCACTGTTCCCAGCAGGATAGTAGTGCCTGCTGGGCAGGTAAAACAACAGCATCCTCTCAACTTCTCTGGGGCGCTTGAGACTGACCGGCGCCCCTCCCTGTTGGACACCTCCTCCTGTGACCTTTGGACCCTGCGTTTTCAGGGCTTCCCGGCCTCTAACTAAAGAGGCCTTCTCTGCATCTTTACCCAGGCCATATTCTTACTCTGCTTCTGGCTGAGGCTCTCTGCAAAAGCCCCGTACTGAATCACTCACCTCATTCCTGCCAAGCGTGTGTCGTGACCAGTGCTCCGATTATGGGCACAGGCTCCATGTACTCTCTCGTCAGGATGGTATCATTATTGCCATTTTACAGATGAGGAAACCGAGGCTCTCCGTGGTGGAAGGAGCAGCTAGTGAAGCAGATGCACACCAGGGTCCTTGCCTTCAGCTGCCATAGCCCTCCACTTCCCTGATCTCGGTGTGTCTCTGTCACCAGAGCCCTCCAGCTCTGAAACTATGTCCCTTTCCTTGTGGTATCTGCACCCAGCCAGCGGCCACCTTTCCTCCCACAACTGTGAGCCTCTCAGCCTGTGTGGGCAGGCTTAGCTTTGTCTCTACGTGACAAAAAAAAAAAAAAAAAAAAAAAAAGCAGATTCAATAAGATAAACCTTTATTTTTCTCTTATGTAAACAGAGTCCAGAGGTCAGCAGTCCAGGGCTGAAAAGGCAGCACCGTGATCCTCAGGGACCTAGGCTCCCTATATCTTGTTGCTCTGCCATTCTCTACCTCACATCCCAGTATGGCTGCTTGAGCTCTAACCATCACATCTGCACTAGAACCAATAGGAAGTGGGAAGCAGGGGGAGACATGTCTCCTCATTTAAGAATGCTTCCCTTCCTGAATGTACCCCACCCCCTATACACACCCTGCTTATATCCCATTGGCCAGAACTTAGTCACATGCAACAGCTAGTGAGCTGCCTAAGAGGCTGGGTACTGCTATCTTTATTCTAGGAAGCCATGGAAAGCCGAGCATCAGCTTACTATGGAGGAAGGGGAACACAGATGTTGGGAACCACAAATAGGCAAAATTAGTATTACTATTATTTTTTGAAACAGAGTCTCACTGTGTTGCCCAGGCTGGAGTGCAGTAGCGTGATCTCAGCTCACTGCAACCTTCACCTCCCAGGTTCAAGCGATTCTCGGTGCCTTAGCCTCCCGAGTAGCTGGGACTACAGGTGCCCACCACCACGCCTGGCTAATTTTTGTATTTTTAGTAGAGACGGGGTTTCACCATGTTGACCAGGCTGGTCTTGAACTCCTGACCTCAAGTGATCTGCCTGCCTCGGCCTCCCAAAGTGCTGGGATCACAGGCGTGAGCCACCCCACCTGGCCAACCGGCAAAACTAAACCACCCTGCTGACCAAATGAAAACGTCAGACCAGTGAATTGGCACGGTCTCTTTTCTTTCCCTCCAGCACAGGGAGAAGGAGGAAAGAGCAGCAGGCTCACTGTGCTTGGAGGTGAGCTGTGCCAGGCAGATGACATCTCATCTTGACCAGATCGCTCTGGTGCATTCCTCAGGAGGTCAGCCCCGTTTCCGGCCCTTAGCTGGGACCTGCTTGGTGTTTACAGATTGACATGGCAGAGGGGAAAAACACCCAAGATGTGCCCAATGAGCCCTGTGAAATCGTTTTCCAGCATGAAAGTTTCACCAGGGCTTCTCTATCGACAATGAGGCCACTTCTGAATGCCATGCTGGCTGTGAAGAAAGCCGATTGTGTCTTTTTTTAGTTCACGGAGTTTTTTTTTTTTTTTTTTTTTTTTGAGACGAAGTTCCACTCTTGTTGCTCAGGCTGGAGTGCAACGGTGCAGTCTCAGCTCACTGCAACCCCTGCCTCCTGGGTTCAAGCAATCCTCCTGCCTCAGCCTCCCGAGTAGCTGGGATTACAGGCACCCGCTACCATGCCCAGCTAATTTTTTATATTTTAAGTAGAGATGGGGTCTCACCATGTTGGCCAGGCTGGTCTCGAACTCCTGACTTTCAGGTGATCCACCCGCCTTGCCCTCCCAAAGTGCTGGGATTACAGGCGTGAGCCACCACACCCGGCCAGTTCACAGAGATTTTTAAACCCAGAGGAGCGGGTGGTTGTGAGGGTGGGCTAGCCACGGGTCGGGGAAATCATAATGCCAGCTTTCCCTGCAGCATCATGTCTTGGCAGCACCAAACACAGATGAGGAAACTGAGCTCTGAGAGGCGTAAGGAGCAGCTACTGAAGCAGATGCATGCCAGGGTCCTTGCCTTCAGCTGCCATAGTCTCCCATCTCCCCGCTCTCCATGTTTCTCTGTCACCAGGGCCCTCCAGCTTTGAAATGATGTACCTTTCCCTGTGGTACCTGCACACAGCCAGCCAAACACTGCTGGATAACACGCTTACCCCTCAACCCTATGAGACCAATATTGTGTCCTAGCTGCTGCTGGGCAGAGGTGGGATTTAGTTCCCTCCTGTGAGCTGATGTGCCCTGACTTCTCTGCAAAGTGGGGACCATAGCACTTCCTTCCCGGGGCTGCTGGGAGATGATGTGTGAAACATATTAGCAATACCATGGAGGTTGTGAGTGCTCGGTCCAGGGTAGATCTTTTTTATTACCCAGTGGGAAAGAGGGGCTAAGCGAAGCAAACGTGGGCTGGATTGCGTCCCCCGCCAAATTCCTTTGTTGAAGCCCTCATCCCCAGTACTCAGAACGGGATTGCATTTGGAGATAAGGCCTTTACATAGGGGATTAAGGTGAAGTCAAGTCATATGAGCGGGCCCTAATCCAGTATCACCGGTGTCCTTGTAGGAAGAGGATCGCCTGAGCCCAGGAGTTTAAGACCAGCCTGGGCCATACTGGGAGACTCCATCTTTACAAAAAAATGCCAGGCTTGGTGCATGCACCTATAGTCCCCAGCTACTCAGGAGGCTAAGGCAGGAGGATTGCTTGAGCCTGGGATATCCAGACTGCAGTGAACCGTGATCATGCCACTGTACTCCAGCCTGGGCAACAGAGCGAGACTGTGTCTCAAAAAAAAAAAAAAAAACAGAAAGAGAGAGATTAGGACAGAGACACACAGAGAGGGACAACCGCATGAGGACAGAGGGAACAGGTGGCCATCTACAGGCCACAGAGAGAGGCCTCAGAAGGAACCAACCTTTGTCAGAAGGAACCAACCTTGATCTTGGACTTCCAGCCTATAGAATTGTGAAAAAATAGATTTCTGTTGTTTCAGCCACCCTGACTGTGGTACTGGTTATATCAGCCCCAGCAAACTAATACAAGCTCTTAATCTCTCTTCCCCTCCCCTTCCCTGCAAGCCATCCCCTTTTAACCTTAATTCCAGTTTTATGATTAAACATCTCAGCGTCAATTATTTACAACACATCCAGATGAGTATCAGAGTTGCAGGGGACTGAATGACTCACACCGGGGAAGCTGGTTTTTATGAAGGTAAAACGACACTAAGAAAAACAGGGAATTGTATCTCCTGACCACAGAGACTGAAACTGACCTAGGGAAAGTTTCTGGCAGCCGCAGCACAGGGAAGGGTCTCTTCGTGGGAGTGAGGGGCCCGGGAGGCACTGGGCAGTGGAGTGTGCCACAGGTGCCTCACACCTGTATATGGCACCTGCCAGCACGCAGGCTGTTTACTTACCCAATAGTTGGTTTGACTGGGCACAATTCCTTCATCCAGATAAAACTAATTGCCCGGAGTGAGTCGTGTCTAGTTTGAATCTTTGCTGCACCATTCACTATGTGACTTTGAGCAAGTTTCTTAACTTCCCTAACTACAGGTTCCTCTTCTGTGAAATGGGGCTTATTCTAGAAACTTTTTCATCAGCTTGGGAAGTTTAAGTATGGTAATAAATAACTGAGAAATTAGACTATGATTATATTAAGTAAATAATATTCGTAATAAATCATTAAGAAAAGTAAATATATAATATTAAAATTTTATAAATGAAAACAAAACAGAATACATGAAATTAATAAAGAAAAGTAAATATATAATGATATTAAAATTTTATAAATAAAAACAAAATAGAATACATAAAATTAATAGTAATAAGAAGTAATAAATAATAATAAAGGCATGTAAGGCACCCAGCACTGGCACTTCATAGGAGCTTAGGAGAAGGTTCACTGTAGTTGCCACAATTCCAAAATGTAACAGTTGGAAAAAGAATCAAGTGTGACAAGTGACTTCCTAAAAATCAGAGGCAGGAAGGAAACCCAGGACTCGAGAAAGCAGCTCTGGCTAAAATGCTTCAAGTAGGAAAGTCAGGTATAAAGTGGAGATGAGGGAACGGGGAATGGCGAGGGGATGGGGACAAGCTCGGCTCCATACCAAAAGAGCTCTTGGCAGCAGGTTTGGGAACCACTTCTATAGCGACAGCATTGCTGTGGCTAAAATAGAAAATGTCCAGATATGGGCAGGACTAACTTTCTCAAACGGTGTCCTAATCTCCAGAATCAGAGCTGGTCTAAGAAAAGTCTGGGAACACAGAGGGCTTGCTTCTGCAGGACTCATGGGCCTGCAGAGGGCTGGCTGTCTGCTCCACGTACCTCGAGTTTTGGCTTAAAAGCCCTCATATAATGAGTACTTAAAATAAACGTCAGTCTTGTCCTGTCGTCAGCACTTTGGAACTGCAGTTTTGAGCCCCCAGAAAGTGGGGTGCCTGCTGACTCAAGCACGAGAATACCTTTATTAGGTTTTTTTTGTTCCAGCAATGTTAGAACAAGTGTAAACTTGGCTCGTTAGCAGAATCCTGGGTTAAAATATAAACTTGGTAGAGGAGCGCCGCCATGCTGAGCCTCCCTCCAACCTGGCCACATGAGGAAAGGGCGCATAATTCACCAAGCGATTGGTTTTATCAGGATTGAGAAACTGTGCCTAATCAAATCAGCTATCGAGTAGGTAAACAGTCTGTGCTGCCAGGCACCATACACAGGTGTGAACGGGAACACCGCCTGCAAGGAGTTGCCTGGGTCTGCCATAACAAATTACCCCAAACTTCATGGCTGAAAACAACACACATTTAATGTCTTGCAATAAATGTGTTCTGGAGGCCAGAAGTCCAACCTCAGTTTCATGGGCTAACATCACAATGTGGGCAGGGCTGGTTCCTCCAGAGGCTGTAGGAGAGCATGCGTCTCCTTGCCTTTTCCAGCTCCTGGAGGCACCTGCATCCCTGGACTCGTGACTCTCTCCTCACATCCTCCAGATGCTTCCATGATTCCATCTCCTGCTTCCTCCTTTGACCTTTCCACTTCCCTCTTATAAGGCTACTACTCATTAAATTGGGCCCCCCTGGATGATCCAACATAATCTCCCCATCTCAAGATTCTTAACTTAATCATGTCCAAAAAGGCACTTTTTCCATACAGGCTAAAAGTTACAAATTTTGATTAGGACCTGGATATCTTTGAAGACCACGATTCAGCCTCCCCTGTGCCTGTTCCCAAATTCCAAGAAACACAGGGTGGGGAGCAGCAAAGGACCCTGTGCAGGACCCCACTTCTTCTCTGCCCCTAACTTGAATGGCCTTGAGTTAGTCTCTGACCCCTTCTGGGCCTCTGTAAAGATGAATGGACGCCCACCTGCCTCCAAAGGCCTGTAAAGGATTTCTGGCACAATTAGAGCAGCTACTGTCTGCAGGGCATTGGGTCAAGGCCCTCAATGTATTCACTCATGGATTCTTCAGCTTTATGGTCCCTGAAAAGTGCTGGGCAGGCTCCTGAGTTAGAGCATTGGCTCTGTGGTTCCCTCCTCTGCCTGGAATGTTCCTCCCCAGGTATTCTTGTGATTCCTCCCTCACATCCTTCAAATCTCTGCTCAGATGTCATTTTCTTGGTGACTGTGTACCTGGCCACTGTTTTTTGTTTGTTTGTTTGTTTGTTTGTTTGTTTTTGAGACAGAGTCTCGCTGTGTCACCCAGGCTGGAGTGCAGTGGTGCGATCTCAGCTCACTTGCAACCTCCGCCTCCCTGGTTCAAGCCATTCGCCTGCCTCAGCCTCCTGAGTAGCTGGGATTACAGGCATGCGCCACCATGTCCGGCTAATTTTTGTATTTTTTTTTTTAGTAGAGACAGGGTTTCACCATGTTGGTCAGGCTGGTCTCAAACTGCTGACCTCATGATCCACCTGCCTCGGCTTCCCAAGGTGCTGGGATTATAGACAGGAGCCACCACACCTGGCCTGTTTTTTAAAATCACTACCCACAGCTGTTATTTTCTTCTAGCTTGTATTACCTGCTACCATACCATAGACTCTGATGTGAACTCTGTGGGGACAAGGCCTTCTGTCCGTTTTGATTGTTTCTTATGTCCTCAGTGCTTAGATCAGGCCTTGGTCCATAGTAGGTGCTCAGTTAATATTGTGTTGGGTAAATGAATAAACACCCGTAATCAAAATTCTGAGCTCGTCACTTATAAACCCAGTGAGGTAGATCCCAGTAAAATTCACTTTGTACAGATGACAGAGCTGAGACTGAGAGCCCTAAGAATTGTCTTGTCTAGGTAATTACTAAGTTACAGAGCTGAGATACAAACCCGGCCTCTGATCTGGAGCCCAGGCTCCCAGTCCCACGGCATGACAGGTAGAGTGGATACTCACCAGCACCCTCTGCAGTCCCTGATTTGATAAATTCTCATCTCTGCCCTTCTCTACTTTTTTGCTGCAAAATGCCCCTTGGGGAAGACAAACCAAATGAATTCAGTCAGTGTCCAGAACTGCCTGTCACACAAGGACAAATGCTGAGTCCAGATGGCACCGAGGTTCACACGAGCCTGGCTGGCCACCAGGAACACTGACCACAGGCAGCAACGTGGAACAGGTTCCAGCTTCTCTTCTAGGCCCCCAATCCTCCCACTCTTCAGATTCCAAGGCTAAGCCTCCAAAGTTGTCCGCCTAGGCCAGGTGCGGTGGCTCACACCTGTAATCCCAGCACTTTGGGAGGCTGAGGCGGATGGATCACCTGAGGTCAGGAGTTCAAGATCAGCCTGGCCAGCATGGTGAAACCCCGTCTCTACTAAAAATACAAAAATTAGCCGGGTGGGGTGGCGCATGCCTGTAATCCCAGCTAGTTGGGAGGCTGAGTCAAGGAGAATCACTTGAACCCAGAAGGCAGAGGTTGCAGTGAGCCAGTATCGCGCCACTGCACTCCAGCCTGGGTGAGAGAGCAAGACCTCATTGGTGGGAACTCTGCCCTGCCTTGGTGGAAAGGCTGGCTTTTCTGCCGCTCCGCGGATGAGGACAGCCTAAACAAGGGGGCTTTGTGGACAGAGGCTGCCACTTACTAAACTGAGACTTTGGGCAAGTTTCTCCACCTCTCTGCGCCTCAGCGTATTCCTTGATACAGTGGACAGAGGTGGGGATAACAGTACCTCCCTTATATGATTGTTGGGTGGGATAAATGAGCTAAATTGTGGAAAGCGCCTGGGGTGTCAGTGTCCTAACTATGTGCTGGGGGTTGGGGGACTGGAGTACTGGGGGTCTGGCTGGTGGTCAGAGCCTGTGCTTAGCCTTGTTTGCCAGGGTCGGAGGGCTGCTGATGTCATCCACAGAGACACCGATGGCCGGAGCGTGGAGAAGGTTCGAGGTGTCAGACTCACATTGGGCTGATGGGGACAGGAGATCTGCATCCCTCAGTGCTATCCTGGCAGAAGAAGACTCTGAAATGTGAGATGTCACATTTCCCAAGAAATACTGAATGTGACTGGGTCCCCCATGCCAGCCTTCTAAATAAGGCTGGACACCAGCCACCTGCTTAGAGAAAGACACTATGTCAAGCTCCTCAAGAAAAGATGTGTGGTTCATGAACTCACTGCGTCTGCTTCTGGTCCCTGGAATCTTCAGGATGAACTTGTCTTCCTTAATTTCTCCAACACTTACATGGATTAGCAAGGCCCCTGGTGATGTCACGTTTTATACAATTCACCGACATCTTGTGTCTGGAGTCGGGGAGGGAAGCTGCCTCTTTTCTCTGTAAGCCATGACATGTTCTGGAAGATGCCCACTTTCCCATTGCTGTGGGATTACTGAGGCTGAGCCCTCACCCTGGAATACCCTGATCTCTTACCCCCAAATTCCACCCACAGGAAGGCCACAGAGGCCTCAAGGCCCTGCAGAGCTGCATGCATATCTTCCTTCTCCCTGCCCTCCTCAAATTGAATCCGTCACTCTTTTTGGAAGCTCTTTGGACATGCTCCATTTTGGCAGTGCTACTTGGTGTTTAAAAGCATGGGTTTTAGAATCAGGCATACCCTACCCCCGCCTTGTACTCACTGTGTGATCTTAGATAAATTACTTTCCCTCTCGGAACCTGTGTCCTTATCTATAAAATAGAACCAATAACTATTAAATGATGATGCACATAAAGAGCTCCACAGACGGCCTGGCACAGAATTGGCATTCAACACACGTTGACTCTTTCTCTGATGCTGACTTCCCTTCTGCTGGGAAGAATCGCCTGTCTTCCTGCTGGATTGTAAAAGTCTGTCTCACGTATCTCTGTATCCCCCAAAGCCCCTGGCATACAGTAGGGGATGGGCCGGGAATTGTTTAAATCTAAATCTTCAACAAGTCATTTTAAAAGAAACGTTCAGGTCCAGTGGCTCATGCCTGGTAATCCCAGCACATTGGGAGGCTGAGGCAGGCAGATCGCTTGAGCCTGGGAAATCGAGACCAGCCTGGGCAACAGAGCGAGACCCTTTCTCTACAAAAGACACAAAAATTAGCTGGACATGGTGGTGTGTGCCTGTAGTCCCAGCTCCTCAGGGGCCAAGGTGGAAGGATTGCTTAACCCTGGGAGGTCGAGGGTAGAGTGAGCCGTGATCATGCCACTGCAGCCTGGATGAGAGAGTGAGACCTTGTCAAAAAATAAAAAAAAAAAGAGAAGAAAGGGAAGAGGAGGGGAGGGGAGGGAAGGGAACATTTACCTGTCACCCCGTCACACTTTTGTCCTGAAACACCCCTGGGAAGAAGGAGGGAGGGAAGGGAGGGAGGGAAACATTTACCTGTCACTCCCTCGCACTTTTGTCCTGAAACACCTCTGGGAACCTGGGTGCCTTGCCCAGAAAGTGGCCCCCAGGGACTCAGCTTTGTGGGAACCTGCACAGTGCAGGCACAGGTGGACTTCACAGTCAGGTGGATTTGATTATGAGTCGACTGTGCCACTTAACCGGCTGTGTGGCCCAAGGCAAATTACTTACCCTGTCCAAGACTCCGAGATGGTGGGGCGGATCATTCCTTGAAGGGTGGCGGTGAGGATCGGGTGAGTTTAGGAATGCACCTGATTCACGCTGAGCGTCAGCTGCTGCTGATTTCATGATAGCTGCTGCGGAGACTGCTATTCTTGTTACCATTATTCTTCTTACCCTGCCTTGTATATTACTTAACATCCTTCTTTTTCCCATCAGCTCTCTCCAGCTGGTCAGCCCTCCTCCCAGCTCCCCTGCCTCTATGCCTCATTTGCACATTGCTTTTTGTTTTTCCCGAGTGCACAGTCTAAAAGATCCCTGGTGCTCTGTTGAAACAGGAACCTGACACCCTTTGACCTTGGTCCGTGGGGAGGTGGCCCGAAACTCCCTCCCAAGCAGGACAGGAGCAGGGGCTCAGCACCTTTCTTCCTACCCCCACTGCATGGGACTGGAAATTGTGACAAAAGTGATTGTGGGCCGAAAGTTGGCAGAGAGAGCCCCACTGAATTCCTCCTTTGTGATGTGAATGTAGCACAGCCCGGTGGAACCGGGGATCCCTTTCCCAATTATGCAGCTTGGCAGGAAGAGGTCGGTGCAGGGAGAATGCTCAAGGAGCCCCTTTGTCGCGGGGGTTGGTAGCACTGCCAGCCGCCTCCGACTGGCAAGACCTCCTCCCACTGAAGCCAACTGGGCTGGGCGCTTCTGCAACTGCACCTTCTGGGGCCGCAGCACAGCACTCAGTGGTCACGGGAGGGTCTAGATCCGATTCCCAGTTTCTAAACTGTGTCCTGGAGAGTTTCTGCAATTCAGCGAGAAGAGGCAGCGGAAGGCCCAGCCATCAATGCTTGGGCCCTTTACCCCGTTTCAGCCGGGGCAGCGCTGCTTTCCATTGCCCCATCTTATTTCAGTCGTCGTCTTCACGTTCAAGTTCATGGAGACTCAATCCAGATGTGCCTGGCTGTGATGGCCCCACTCAGGTCTCAGCCACTCTGACGTCTGGAGCTGGGCCTACCTCCCTGGCCCCCACTCCTCCACACCCACTGCACAGCCCCTCCCTGCCGGCTCTGGTTGGCTAAGGGTGTGCACAGGTGTGGAAGGAGCCTCTGCCCAGCGCGGAGCAGTGAGGCTAAAGGCTCCCATGTCCCCTGCTGACTTCCACCTGCAAAGGCCAGGCAGCCGCTGAAACCTCCAGCCCCACCAGGGAATACTGATAGTCACTTTGTCAGGTCACAACGGAAATCACATTTATTCTGCGTATTTTTCTCATGTTGCCGGCAAATTATTTGCATACGGATACAAGATTTGAGTATCTGGATCTTCCTGCAAGTTAGCTTTTATTAATCCTCTCCGCTTCACACTCGGACTGCGAATTTCCCCCCATTGATATGAGACATTGGTTAAACTTTTAAACTTGCCAGGTATTCATTTGTTTGTTCTATAAATATCTACTAAGTACCTGTTAAGTTCCTGGCATGCGGTGCTGGGGCCTGAGCAAGCAATGGACAAGACAGACAAGAACCGTGTTTCAGAGAGTTCACACTCCAGTGGGGGAGACAGGGAGCCAACAAGAATTCAAAATGAGATTATTACTGACTGCAATGCGTTATCACCCATGGGAAGGAAAGGCAAGGAACTCAGCAGGAGACCCAAGTGTGGCTGTGTGACGGAGGGGCATTTCCATTGGGTGGTCAGAGAGGTGCTCACTGAGGAGGTGGCATTTGAGCTGAGAGACAGAGGTCTCTACTAAAAAGTAGCCAGATAGCCAGGCATGGTGGCTCATGCCTGCAATCCCAGCACTTTGGTAAGGCCGAAGCAGGAGGATCGCTCGAGGCCAGGAGTTCAAGAGCAGCCTGGGCAACACAGCAAGACCCCATCTCTACAAAAAGGTTAAAAATTAAAAATTAAAACATTAGCTGGGTGTGATGGTGTGTACCTGTAATCCCAGGTACTTGGGAGGCCGAGGCAGGAGGATCACTTGAGCCCAGGAGTTCGAGGCTGCTATGGGTGACAAAGAAATACGCTGTCTCTAAAAATAATTTTAAAAAAAATTTTAAATACAGAAATAAATAAGTAGCCAGACAAAAGAGACAGGTGGAAGGGTGTTTTCAAGCAGTAGGTATAGCAAGTGCCAAGGCCCTGTGGTAGGAAGTAGTTGGTGCTGCTGAGGAGCAGAAAGGAAACCACTGAGGGCTGGTGAGCAAGAGATACGAGCTGTGACAGCAAGACAGGAGCTTCATCCAGGCTGGTGGGGCTTGAGGGTCATGGCCAGGGAATTTGGATTTTATGCTAAGAGTAATAAAAACACACCGATGGGTTTTTGGACATTCTTGTTACAAACTATTTCAGTCATTCAAAAGAGTATATATAAGATATATGTGAATTGTAAGGAATAGTATAATAAAACGCTCACGTACCCTTCACTGTTCCCCTCCCCAGTACCAGTACTCTTCATTTCTCCAGGAGGTAGTGTGTGTGTGTGTGTGTTTGTTTGTTTGTTTGTTTGTTGAGACAGAGTCTCATTCTGTCACCCAGGCTGCAGTGCAGTGGCACGCTCAGGGCTCACTCCTAGGCTCAAGCAGATTCTCCCACCTCAGCCTCCCAAGTAGCTGGGACTACAAAGTGTGAGCCACACACTGGGCTAATTATTATTATTATTATTATTATTATTGTTGTAGAGACAGGGTCTCACTATAGCCTAGCGCCCAGGCTAGTCTCGAACTCCTGAGCTCAAGTGATCCTCCCACCTTGGCCTCCCAAAGTGCTGGCATTACAGGTGTGAGCTACTGTGCCTGGCCAGAAGGTAGCCTGAATTTGTCCTGAATTTTAGTTTATAGTCTTTGCATTTCTTCCTAATACTACAAAAATAGAGCACCGTATTGTTTGGTTTTGCCTGGTTTTGAACTTCATTTAAGTGGACTTCTGCAGTGTGTATTCTTCTGCAGTTTGCTTTTCTGTTCAACATTATGTTTGTCAGGATCGTCCTCACTGGTGCACGCAGCTGCAGTTTACTCACCTTCACTGCTGCGTACGTAATACTCCACAGAGTGACAGTGTTGCGGTTTATCCTTTCTCCTGGGACCAATTTCTAATGTTGAACCGAACCCTGCATTCTTGGGATAAACCCAACTTGATTATGATGTGTTATCTTTTTTAAACATATGGTTGGGCTGGGTGCTCCCTTCTGTAATCCCAGCACTTTGGGAGGCCAAGGCAAGCGGATCTCCTGAGGTCAGGAGTTTGAGACCAGCGTGACCAACATGGTGAAACCCCATCTCTACTAAAAATACAAAAATTAGCCAGGTATGGGGGTGTGCGCCTGTAGTCCCAGCTACTTGGGAAGCTAAGGCAGGAGAATCGCATGAACCCAGGAGGTGGAGGTTGCAGTGAGCTGAGATCACACCACTGCATTCCAGCCTGGGAAAAGGGTGAGACTCCGAAAGGAAGGAAGGAAGGAGGGAAGGAGGGAGAGAGGAAGGAAGGATTCCATTTGCTGATTTTTGTTTAGGCTGGTGGGTCAGACTGGCCTGTCATTTTCCTCTCCTGCCTTGTCCTTTTCTAGTTTTGGTGTCAAGGTATACACGTTCCTTATAAGATGACCTGAGAGTGTTTCCTCTGATATTCTCTGGAGCACATGTCTAAGATGGGTAATACCATGAAAGAGTTTGATAAATGTTAGCTACCATGTTGTCATCCTTCTGCAACTCATATTTTTTGTACAGAATTCTGGCTTCTTCTGGTACCACTTGTCTTGCATAGATACCTACCCTAACCCCTGCCCTTTTCCCCCTAAAAAACAAAGAAAACACATGGCTCCCCCACATGTAACTCCAATTGCAATGCTCACAGCTGACTTAGAAAGCTGCATCTCTGTGGTTTTTTATAGGTGGATCTTTAACTCAAGACTCTAGCATGAAGAGTTGCCTTCTGGCCTGCCCTGAGTCTCCTCAAGTAACAACAGGTAGGTACCTCTCTAACTGGTTAATAATTTTTCTTTAAAAACTCAGATATAGAATCATTCATTTCTCCCTTAGGGCCTCCTCAGACGTGAGCAGTGATGGGGCCAACCCCAGGGTCTAGAGGTCGAGTTTGGCCAAGCCAGGACCCCAGACTGCCCACCAAGCCTACTGTGTTTTAGGGACATATTGGAAGCCGTGTGGTCCAAATCCTCTAAGCACAAAATTAGCTTCTTTCCATATTTTTGAAAGGAAAAGAACACCATGCTTAATATAGCTCGGGTGCTGTCCAGAGTCAACAAGCCAGGAACAGGGCAAACAGCTGACCAGCCGCCCCGCTGGGAGCTGGGTTTCCACAGACCCCATAAACCCATCAAGATCACGGTCCCCAAAGAGAGGGCTGAACTTGAAGAACAAGTTTATGCCACCGTTGCACACATAACCCTGCCATGAACCCAAAAAACCAAAACTGTTTTATGAAAGCAACACATAGATATTTCTGTTTTCTAATTCTTATTCTCCTCAAAAGAAAATGAGGCCGGGCACGGTGGCTCACGCCTGTAATCCCAGCACTTTGGGAGGCCGAGGCGGGCGGATCACGAGGTCAGGAGATCGAGACCATCCCGGCTAACACGGTGAAACCCCGTCTCTACTAAAAATACAAAAAATTAGCCGGGCGAGGTGGCGGGCGCCTGTAGTCCCAGCTACTCGGGAGGCTGATGCAGGAGAATGGCGTGAACCCCGGGGGGCGGAGCCTGCAGTGAGCCGAGATCGCGCCATTGTACTCCAGCCTGGGCGACAGCAAGGCTCTGTCTCAAAAAAAAAAAAGAAAATTAAAATCATGGTTAATCCCATCACACGGAGAAAATAACTATAAACATCATAATATATAATCCGAGTGTTGTGAAACTTAGTATGATACATTCAACAGTGTTTCTCAACCTTTTCCCTCACCTTGCGCTCCCTGAGAAGTCTTTTTAGACATTCTTTTTGGAATACTTGAAAGTTTAATGCCAAGGATGCCCTGTGTATCTATTTATATTCTGTGGCCCTGTGGAGGGCCACAAACCATTGTAATATCCAAGATTTTTTTCACCTCGTCCCCAAGAAACAATTTTTGCCCCTTGTGGGTGATCTTACCCCATTGAGAATACAAGCGTTAATTAACATTAAATAACAATTTCTTCTGTCTGTTTAAGAACTTACTATTGTGCTGGTTACATACTGTTCTCAGTGCTTTATGTATATTGTTTATTTATCATAACTCCCCTATGAGGTAGGTACTAGAGGGTTTTTGTCTCCCTTTTACAGTTGTGGAGACTGAAGCACAGAGAGGTTAAGTAACTTGCCCGGGGTCACACAGCTGGGAAGGAATAGAGTGAGAATCTGAGCCCAGGAAGCCTGGGTCCCAAGCTCACTCTTAACCACTCAGCTATGCTACCATGCAGCAATACAGTCAGATTGTGAAAATTCAAAAGAGAGAAATAGAAAGTAAAGGGTACACTTTCCGAGTTTCGTTCGTCCCCAGAAGCAATCATTGGTACAAGTCTGAAAGGTGACCCCCCCCCAGGATTTTTACATACGTGTGTATATATAAAAATACATTGTCTCTTTCATTTCAATGTAAGTACAATCATCCAGGCTTTTTCCCATGTATTCATCTGTGTATGGAGAATTTTTAAAAAATTAGAATCACGCTGAACATACTGTTGTTTTAACCTTGTTGTTTGATTTAAAAATATATTAGCTGCTTTGAGACCATAATTTTGTAAGTGCATGAACCATAATTTATTACCCTGATCTGGATTATTGGCTGTTGAAGTAATTTCTAGCTTCTCACCACTATAAAGCTGTGATGAATATCTCTGTACATAATTCTTAGAAATTGGAATTACAGAGCCAAAGGGTATAAACATTTTTGAAACTTTTGTTCTATAAATGCCAAAACTTGCCATCTAAAAAAGATGCCATGAAATTGCCATCTCAACACCTTTCCCCACACTGAGTATGATCACCTGTTTTTAATCATTGACAGTTTATCAGACAAAAAGAATGTATTAATCCCAACATTTTTATCTCTGCCCATGACTCACATCTGGAGCCTGTCTTTCTCTCGTGCAGCATAAGGCAAAGCTGGAATGGAGAATGAATGAGGGCAGGCAGTGAGGAGGTTAAAGCGGCTCAAATCACTAGTCTGCTAGCCACACTCTCAGCGTCCCAGGTACAAGGCCTGCCTGTCAGGCACTTAGCAGGTGCTCAGAACGTGATATTTTCATCACTCCTGCTTCCAGCACAAGCCCCTGGCTGTGTACTTCTCCACCCTCCGAGTCTGACCTTGTCTCAGATCCATTTGGTCGAACCGGTGCATTCCTAAGGCTGCCAGAGCCCCCATCCTTCCTTTTGCCGGCCATGAGTGATACTGTAAGAAATAAATATCCTTGTGTATGGTCCCATCTGGTCCTACCGCAGCCGTCTGCAGTGGGATCCCCTTTCAACGCCCTGCACGCCACACGCATGCCCATACCTACCTGTTCATATTCCATACATATGCATGCATATGTCCTGTTCATATTCCATACATATGCATGCATGTGTACATAGGTGCTCGCATGCATGCACATGTGCTCATGTGTGCATAAACATGTATGCACACATGTGTTCATGTGCCAGTGTGCCTTGGTGCTGTTTAACTCCTTCAAGAGCAGAGCCAGTGCGTTCACACACGTGCACACACACAGTGCTGTGCATTCAGGGTTCAGACCCAATTAGGCCAGTGGGAATCCTCTCCCACATAGACTTTCTGTATGTCCCACAGCCCTGAGCTAGGACACCCTGCTGTCTAATCCCACAGTTCCTGTACTTCCTTCTTACTTTATTGGTATTCCCTGTAGATCATTTTCCTGCTGGCCTAGAAGCTCTACTAATCCTTAACTTGCTCACTGCTGTTTCTCCAGTGCCTAACACGCTGCTTAGCAGGTAGTTAGATGCACAAGAAATATTTGTTGAGTGAAAAAAAAGAAGGAACAGACTTCAAGCTGATAAAGGATGTTGTTCCAAATATTTTTAGAGTATCTTTTAACAAAGTGGCCAATTTCAGATAAACTCATGGTTTCACAAGAAAATACCTTCGCAGCATCAGATTTCAAGCAGCCTGGTCAGCCATCCTTTTGGAGAGACTGGAAAGAATGCAGAACTGAAAACAGGTCCTTGCCCAGCTAAACATCTTGTAAATTTTACTGTTTTGCAAAAGTTCCTGTCACAGGAATAACGTATGGGGGAGCGGTTTAGCAAGGGGCATGGCTTGCTCCTCCTCCTTAGTCCTTGAAAATGTTCTAAACTAAAGCCTTAAGTGACTGCTTCTCTGGCTCACTCTCAACCAACAAATGCTGTGGAATCCCAGGACTGCTGGCTGCTCCCTTTAGCGCAGGGTCTCTGAGCTGCTTTATGGAAAGGAGGTTTATTTTGTCCAGCTGGGCACAGGAGCTAAGAGGAAGAGTGTGCAGGCCTCCGTCCCCTTTAACAAAGGGAGAACTCGATGTGGTTTCAGAGAAGCTTTGGCTTCATGTGGCCTCTATTCATTTCATCCAACATTGACTCTGCAAACTTTTTTTTTTTTTTTTGAGACAGAGTCTTGCTCTGTCACCCAGGCTGGAGTGCAGTGGCGCAATCTCGGCTCACTGCAACCTCCATCTCCCAGGTTCAAGCAATTCTCCTGCCTCAGCCTCCTAAGTAGCTGGGATTACTAGCATGCGCCACAGCACCCAGCTGTGTGTGTGTGTGTGTGTGTGTGTGTGTGTGTGTGTGTATTTTTAGTAGAGACGGGGTTTTACCATGTTGGCCAGGATGGTCTTGATCTCTTGACCTCGTGATCCATCCACCTTGGCCTCCTGAAGTGCTGGGATTACAGGCATGAACTCTGCAAACACTTTTTGAGTCCCTGCTGTGTGCCAGGCTTAGAGGTGATGATGATGTGTTCATGGGAAGAGAGAGACTCACCGCAGTGGTTGCTGGAGGCTTTGGGGAGCACATGAAAGGGGCATCTGAGCTATGGGTGACCAGAGAAATGTTCTGGAGGGTGGTTGGGGGTGAGTAGTGCAAAGAAAGGCAGGCCGGGAGATGCAGCAGGAGAGGCAGGAGCCAGGCTAAGGCCACCATGAGCAGCATCATTCTAAGAAGCTGGATTTTCTCCTGCAGGAAATAGGGAGCCATTGAGGGTGGTGAACAGATGACAGTAGGCTGTTTGGCCTGGTCATACCATTGGCTGAGGCCCTGTCCCCCAGGTGAGTCTGTTACAACCATCAATTGTGGCCCATTCATCCCATCGCTCACTCTCCTAGCAGCCTCCAGCAAGAGCTGAGATTTTACTGCACTTCATTAAATTCCACACAATGTTTTAATGACCTGAGCTCCGACCTTTCTGGCCTCCTGCAGGGAAAGGTCTGGCTTTTCCTTTTCAGGGAGTAGCGGGGTGGGCAGACCGGCCTCCCTTCTTGCAGCCTCGCATGAGGAGCCTGAGCACGTAAGACATCTGGAATGCATCAAAGGCAAGGCCCAGCCAGAGCCGGCGTGCTCGGTGCTGCTGCTTAACTCCTTCAAGAGCAGAGCCGCCACATTCACAAAGCGTCTGGAATCGGAACTGATCGTCCTCTCTGCTCTTTCTGCTTTCCTTCCAGGCCCTTCTGCCGCAGCCATCCACACGGGAGGCCTCGCGATTGCTCGGAACCATCCCGCAGGAGTTCAGCTGATATTTTTCTAGTGTGGGGCGAGAGATTTTGTGGAGTGCATTTAAGGGGTTTTTCTTGTGACTGCTGCTTTTTATATATTTATTTTCTTTCTTGGAACTGGGCCTCGCCCTCCTCCCCCTGACATGATGGCCCAGTCCAAGGCCAACGGCTCGCACTATGCGCTGACCGCCATCGGCCTGGGGATGCTGGTCCTTGGGGTGATCATGGCCATGTGGAACCTGGTACCTGGCTTCAGCGCGGCCGAGAAGCCAACAGCTCAGGGCAGCAACAAGACCGAGGTGGGTGGCGGCATCCTCAAGAGCAAGACCTTCTCTGTGGCCTACGTGCTGGTCGGGGCCGGGGTGATGCTGCTGCTGCTTTCCATCTGCCTGAGTATCAGGGACAAGAGGAAGCAGCGGCAGGGCGAGGACCTGGCCCATGTCCAGCACCCGACAGGCACTGGGCCTCACGCCCAGGAGGAAGACAGGTGAGGCCTGACTGTCCCCTTCCCTCCCCGGATTGGGGACGGGCACGCACGCATGCACACACATGCTCACACCTTTCTGTGGTGAAAAGACTGTCATCTACAAGGCTTTATTGTCTCATGTTCGCCCATGAAGCCTCTGTCAAAACAGTTTATCATTTTACAAATAACTTTAGATTTTTCTACCAGAGCTTCCCAAATAGCATGGTACAAATGGATTACAGGTAAACCAAAATTTTATTACAATAGATTTTTACACCGTGGAATACTATTCAGCCATAAAAAGGAAGAAAATACTGTCTTTTGGGCCGGGTGCAGTGGCTCACTCCTGTAATCCCAGAACTTTGGGAGGCCGAGGCAGGTGGATCACTTGAGGTCAGGAGTTTGAGACCAGCCTGGCCAACATGGTGAAACCCCATCTCTACTAAGAATACAAAAATTAGCTGGGCATGGTGGCACATGCCTGTAGTCCCAGCTACTCGGGAGGCTGAGGCATGAGAATCGCTTGAACCCGGGGGAGTGGAGATTGCAGTGAGTGAGCTGAGATAGTGCCACTGCACTCCAGCCTGGGTGACAGAGTGAGACTCTGTCTCAAAAAAAAACAACAACAAAAAAAACTGTCTTTTGCAACAACTTGGATGGAGCTGGAGGCCATTACTCTTAAGTGAACCAGCATTTTGACCCGCCCAGGGGCACTGAACAGGGCCTGGGGTGGCCAGCACATTTGCTTGTCCCTTCACCCCAGCATGCTCTGTACGCTTTAATTTGTAATGGCTGGGAAGCAATTTTCCATTTGAGCAAAAATGCCACCAACAAATTTAAAAGATAAGTGATACATTGGGGAACATATGATAATAGTTGGTATCCCTATTATAAAAAGAGCTCTTAGAAATGAATATGTAAGATGAATATACCAATAGGAAACAAAGGTTATGAATATTCCATAGATGTTCAACCAATAGTTGTTCAGCTTCATTAGTCATGAAATGCAAGCAAAAAGATGTCTTTTCTTTTTTTTGCCTATTATATTGATCAAGATAGACAGCCCCTGACGTACCTATTCAATGGAGTTCTATGCAGCCACTGTTGATCTATATTTGTTAATGTGGGACCATATCCACAACAATGAGAAAAGGAGGATATAAAACAGCATCTTTGGTCAGGTTATGGTCCCATCAAATGTTGTGGCTGTGGGATTGGAGAGGGGTAGGAAAGGTATACACCAGAATGTTACAGTGGTTTGTCTCCAGGTAGAAGGATTCAGGATGTTTTTCTTTTCTTCATTAGATGTTTCCGTGTTGTTTGAATTTTCTACAAGCATTTCTTATCTTTACAACGGGAAGGGAATTGTTCTTAATTTAATATGGATTAAAGGGAACCCTTGGTACACTAATGGTGGGAATATAAATTAGTGCAACCACTATGGAGAAGTTTAGAGGTTCTTCAAAAAACTCAAAATAGAGCTACCAAATGATTCAGCAATGCCACTTGTGGGTATACACCAGAAGAAAAAAAAATCTCATTATATTGAAGGGATTTCTGCCCTCCAATGTTACCAGTTACCACCCCTTTTCATGGTGATGACCTGGAAGTTACCGTCCCTTTCCTAGAATGTTCTAAATAGCTTGCCCTTCAATTTACATTAACCCACTTCTTACTTTTGCACATAATTGAAAGTGGGTGTAAGTGGGTATAAATACAATTTCCAAATTAAACTCATTTTCTGATAACAAAGGATAACACATGCTGTATTGGTCAGGGTTCTCCAGAGACTCAGAACCAGAGGGATATATATTTTTTTAAGTGGAGATTTATTATGAGGAATTAGTTCCTGGGATTATGGAAGCCAAAAAGTCCCACAATTTGCCATCTGTAAGCTGCAGACCCAGGAAAGCAAGGGGTATAATTCATTCTGAGTTTGAAGGCCTGATTGAGAACGAGGGGAGGTGAGGGCATAGATCCTAGTCTGAGAGCAGGAGAAGATGAAATGAGATGTCCCAGCTCAAGCAGTGAGGCAGGGAGAAATGAGTCAAATTCCTGCCTGCTCTGACTCTTGGTCTATCTAGGGCCTCCATGGGTTGGATGGTGCCACCACACTGAGGAGGGGAATCTGCCTTACAGAGCCCACTGAGCTAAATGCTAGTATCTTCTAGAAACACCCTCGCTCTCACAGTGTTTAATCTGGGCAACCATGGCCAGTCAGGTTGACACCTAAAATTAACCATCACACACGCTTATTCTAGAAAACTTGAGAAATATAGAAAAGAACAAAGAAGAAATATCAATCACTCATCATTCCACACCCTAGCTGTGAGCACATTTGAGTTCATTCCTAAAGGAGGGTGGGAGGAAAACCAGGGCAGACTTTGAGGTTTCTGATGTTGTCCATGATCACCCCACAGGTTCAAGTATAGGGTCCTGGAAAGTGGCTATTGGCGTTAATTCCGACAAATGTGTAGAAAATATCCTGACTTTTTGGTTTTCTCTTTCAACAGTCAAATGAGAATAAGGCTGAGAGGACCCGATCTTTTTGAGTCTTGGGATAAACTTGGAAGATAAAATTACAGAATAATTTGAGACACACATGAATGTTATATTTCAGATATTCTTTCTCTACCTGGGGACAACCATTTTAATGAACGTCGATAGCAACTTTGTACATTTTTGTGTTGCCTTTGACCAAAGGACCCAGCTGAGCATTGGAATAGCTCACCCAGTGTGTCGCTAAGTGGGAAAGCCTTAAAGGCAAAGGAGGTTTAACACCCAGATAACATGGTGGAGTAGTTGAGAGTATAGTGTTCACTTCCTGCCCTCCCATTTCCTGAAGGTCTGACCAAGTCACTTAATCTTGATGTATCTCAGTCCATCTATAAATTGGGTATTATAATAATAGTGAGATAGGAAACAGGCAGGACTTGTTTTCTGATCATAACCCTGCTGACCAAAACAGGATGTGGTCCAGATGAGATAAGGTTTAAAAAAACACTAGCCAAAGCCAGCAAACGGGAACGAGGGTGATCCCTGGCTGCCCTCATTGCTCATCATCATGGGACACTCTCACCAGTGCCATGACAGTTTATAATTGCCCTGACAACGACCTGGCAGTTACCATCCCTTTGCATGATAACGACCCAGAAGTTACCTTTCCTAGGAAGTTCTAAATAGCTTGCCCCTCAATTTGCATTAACCCACCCCTTAATTTGCATGTGACTAAAAGTGGGTATAAATACAATTTCCAAGAGCCCCTATGTGGCTGACTCTGGGTGTACTGCCTATGAGTTAGCCCTGCTCCACAAGAAGCAGTGCCCTTCAATAAAGAATTGTGGTCTTACGCCACTGGCTCACCCTTGAATTCCTTCCTGGATGAAGCCAAGAACCCTACCAGGCTAAGCCCCAATCTGGGGACTCACCTGTCTTGCATGAAAAGAACTTAACTGATAGTGTTGTTAGGAATCTGAAATTGGTTCATATTTGTTAAAATACTTAGAAGAGAGCCCAGCTCATAGTAAACACTTGAAGTGTTTGCTTTTATTGCCTCTAAGACCCATTTGTTATTTACAAGGTTGCTGTGTGTGGACTCTTTGGAGCCCATCTCTTTGGGATTTTGAATGACTTGAGCGCAGGCTAACACTCTCCCTGTCTGTGTGTCTTCTTGCAGTCAGGAGGAAGAAGAGGAGGATGAGGAGGCTGCCTCAAGGTACTATGTCCCCAGCTATGAGGAAGTGATGAACACAAACTACTCAGAAGCAAGGGGAGAGGAGCAGAACCCGAGGTTGAGCATCTCTCTCCCGTCCTATGAGTCACTGACGGGGCTTGACGAGACCATCCCCACATCCACCAGGGCTGACGTGGAGGCCAGCCCCGGGAACCCCCCTGACAGGCAGAACTCTAAGTTGGCCAAACGACTGAAACCGCTGAAAGTTCGAAGGATTAAATCTGAAAAGCTTCACCTCAAAGACTTTAGGATCAACCTCCCGGACAAAAACATCCCTCCTCCCTCGATAGAGCCTTTGACTCCTCCACCGCAGTATGATGAAGTCCAGGAGAAGGCCCCCGACACCCGGCCGCCCGACTGAATGGCCCCACTTGAGCCACGCTCCCTCCTGTCTCTCACACCTTTCGACCCCAAGACTCTAACAAAGCCACATGAGCCACGGTTGAGAAGCAGAGGGACCAGCTGTGCATGGAGCCATTTGGATGGTGGGGGGGATTCTGTGTATCGGGAGTGACTTTGTTGCCCCACACAGCCTCCTGCTGCAGGTGCTTTGGAAAGAGATGCTGCCTTGGAGCTGGTGAATCTGTGGACCACACTCAAGGGTGTGGCACAGGCATCTTCCCATCCTCTTCACTCCGAATCACAGGCGACACATTCTCCTTTCCAGCTAGGAAAGGGTTCCTCGCGGCTGGTTTAGATTGCGGTTGTTTGTTTTGCTTCTACTAAGACTGTTTTGTTTCAAAAAGGAAACAAGTTTTGTGTTTGCTGTCTACGCTGGAGTCCTGAACTGTGGGTAGGAAATACGACCTGGCTTTGTAGAAAGGACACAGGGCTGTTTTATGAACTAAGCGGTGAGGCTCAGGTGGCCGCTCTCGCAGAGCCCCTGATGCTGTTGTTCTTTGAGGGCTTAAGGCCTGATGAACTTAGGCACGTGATGCATAATAGTCTTAAATGGTACACTTAACTAGTCTCTTCTGTGTAACAGCAAAAAAAAAAAAAAAAAAAAAAAAGAAAAGAAAACTGTAGGAAATGTTCTGTTCTTTTCGAAATGCCATGCAATGGAGCTTTTTGTAATAAAATATTTTATATGTAGTACATTTGGGTGCTGAGTTACTTTAGCAGCTCTTCCAATACTGACTTTCTTAGGAGAAAATGGCAATAATAATAGCTAATATGTACTGAATACTTATGCCCAGTGTTGTGCTAAGCATTTCACACATCACCCCATTTTGTCTGGACCCAAGTCTGGTAATAATGCCATCTGTAGGTCAGCTCACAGAGGCTTTAGGTTAATGTAAGTGCCCTGTGTCACGCTGCTAGTAAGCGGTAGAGCTGGGCTTTGAGCCCAGGTTGCCTGGCTCCAAGGCCTGAGTTCTTACATACCCCCCCATACATTTCAGTGTAAAGAGCTTTTCCAGACTTTGAATGAAGACTTGCACTTCTCGAGTTCAGGGGTTGTCCCTGTCAACCCATGCGCCCAAAAGAAAGTTCTGGTTGTTTGAACAGCAGCTTTCTACCTGTCTAGGCATCCTTCCTTTCTCCCTCTCCTGAGAACTGGCCCAGGAGGAAGCTCAGTGCAGCTTGTCTTCTGCCCCCAGAACTGACAGGCTACGTAAGTGTGTGGGGGTGGGTGAGCATGTCCCCCTGGAGGGGGAAAGTGAGTCTGTGCAGCCCAGAAAAGCAGTGCAATGAATAAGAAATGCCCAGGGGATCGCAAGCTGTTGAAGATGGGACATAGGAGGGGAATGGAGACCTCTGGGGTCAGGGTCTTGACCGTGGAGTGAGTGTCTGGGAAAACAGACCCAAGTCCAAAGGAAGCCTTCCTGCTACTGGTGGGCATGGAGCCAGCCTGCTGAGGAGTCTGTGTCAACCTGGTTGGAAGAGTAATTCCCAGGCCCAGATGTTTTCCTAACAAGCTCCGGTGGACGGGGAAGGGATGACAGGCACCGAGTCACCTGTTTATCTCAAGATTGGCAGCAGTGACTAAAGTTCGAAACTTTCACTTTCCTTATGCAATATATTATTAAAAGGGGAGATGTTGGGATTGGCTTTGTGGCATGGGACAGACACCCAGAGGCCTGGTCTGTTCCCCGGCCCACTCCTGAGCCGACCCATGGCTCTTTGTGTCTCATGTCTCTGGGCTGGGCTTGCTTTCCTGTTACTTTTCTGTGCTTCTTCCCAACCAGAGGATAAATGGGAAGAAAATAGAAGAGAAGAGCAAGGACCCAGATGAGTTGAGAAATGACTTTCTGGAAGAGCTCTCACCTTTTGGGGTGTCTCCCTAGTCTAGACCCTCCACAGGGGAGAAGGAGTTGTGAGGCTTGGGTGGGCTGATTGGTGGTCCCCAAAGGTATCAGACTCTAATCCCTGGAACCAGTGAATATTACCTTGTATGGTAAAGTTTTTGCAGATGTGATTAAGGACTGAAGATGATGGGATTGTCCTGGGTTTGCCAGGTGGACCCTTAATGCCAACCACAAATGTCCTCACAAGCAAAAGAGGGGGAGAGTATATACAGAAGAGGAGGAGGCAATGTGATTTCAGAGGCAGAGATGGGAGTGATGAATCTACAAGTCCAGGAAGGCTGGCAGACACCAGAATCAGGAAGAAGCAAGGGATGGACTCTCCCCTAGAGCCCCTGAAGGATGCAGTCCCCTGCTTACACCTTGATTTCAGGCCAGTTAATATGATTTTGGGCTTCTGGCCTCCAGAACTCTGAGAGAACAAGTCTCTGTTGTTATTGGTCACCAAGTTTGTAATAATTTGTTAGAGAGTTCATAGGAAACCGATATAGAGCTCAATCTTCGACTCACTAGAGATCAGCCCCCCTTTGGCCTCAACACTTCATGACTCTTCCCACAGAGAGGAGTGCAACGGAAATAGCATTTAGGACCCCTGCTTGTATGTGTGGAAATTATCAAGTAGAAAATTATTCATATTATTCAGAGGATTATAATAGATATCTGGTATACACAATATAAAGCATAGGCTCACCTCTTTCTAAAATGAAGGCAGAAAGAATGTTAGCTGGAAACCTTAACCACAGGTTTGGAGTCCTAAATAGTGCCTCGAGGCAAGGAAGTTCTCTGCAGTACTGAGTTAAAACCACCTGCCAAAGCAGGAGGCCACCTTCACTCAAAATTCCCCAAAACACATTTGCCCTGTTTGTTTATTGGTTCAGAGCTATCATTATCATCCTCAGGACTCTCTCTTTCTCTTTGGACTAGAAAAGAAAAGAAGAAAGGAAGAAAAAGAAGGATAGAAAGGAGGAAGGAAGATAAATAGAAGGGGGAAGGAAGGGAAGGAAAGGAAGGAAGGAGGGAGGGAAGGAAAGAAGGGGAAGGGGAAGGGAGGAGAAGGAAAAGGAAGGGAAGGGAGGGGAGGGGAGGGAAGAAGGGGAAAAAAAAGGGAGAAGCTAAGAAGGCAAGAACCAGAAGACTAGTTCATTTCTTTCCTCCCAATCATGTTTTTGTCCCTAAAGTAAACATAAGAGCACAAACATGGGGGAAATGCAAGTAGCAACCCACATGGCCCCAGAGCTATGAAAGAGCGGCAACAAGAAATCTGAAGGAATTCCAGTTTTTTAAAGTCCCACTCAGCACTCCCACCCTACTCAAAAGGACAGATCTCAGCAGCTTGTTGGGATCATGTGACGTCCATGCTTTCAGGTCACGGCTGATTGGATCTGAGGTATGTATCTGGGATACCCAGGGAGAACCAATCAGAAGCTGAGTTTGGCTAGACAAGTCTTTCCCAGGAGCCCGGCTTGGGATGGAGAGGTCAGTTCTGAGTGATGTGGTCTCAGGGGTTAGGTGACTGTTTGGGGGCTGTCAGGGTGGGTCACAGACACGTGAGGCAGGAGAAGCCACTCTGCAGAGAGAGAATGGAGCTAACTGCTCAAATACGCAACCACGAAAAATGAGCCTCAGAGACCGCTGCCTCCTGGTGACTTTCTGGTCCTTGGTCTTTGGGAAGCCCAACTTTGCTGAGAGATGGTGTCCCCTAGTCAATTTCCTTCTTTAGCTTTGATCTTCTCTTTATTTTCTTTTTTGAGACGGAGTTTCGCTCTTGTTGCCCAGGCTGGAGTGCAATGGTGCAATCTTGGCTCACTGCAACCTCCACCTCCTGCCTCAGCCTCCCAAGTAGCTGGGATTACAGGCGCGTGCTACCACACCCAGCTAATTTTGTATTCTTAGCAGAGAAGGTGTCTCACCATGTTGGTCAGGCTGGTCTCGAACTGACTTCAAGTGATCCACCCGACTTGGCCTCCCAAAGTGCTGGGATTACAGGCGTAAGCCACTGTGCCCAGCCCGCTTTGATCTTGAATTTAACAAATCCTTGAGGACAGAATGGCCTTTCCATTGTCCACAGTGCTGGGCCCACAGTTGGTACTCCACCTAACCTCGATTTTGATTTTTCCTTTCCTCTGATTGGTTGCAGTTCTGATGAAGGGGAGCCATGAGCAGGTGCCTAAGGCACAAGACTGGAGCATGACTGTGATTGCAGTGTAGACCACTGCCTGGGGAGTGCAGCTGAACCAGCTGGACCCATCCATTTCCACGAATGCTACTCAGTGCCTGTTAGATGCCAGGCACTGCTCCAGGCTCCAGGATACAGCAGTGAAGCTAAAGCCTGCTATTCATGGGAAAGATTCGTGCTTGGGCACTGCTTCCCAAAGCAGGTCCTGTGGCCTTGAGTGACAGTCACCTTTGGGTGGTCATTCGGGGCTGACTAGTTGAACTGGGTGCAATACATTTGAAAGCTGCAGGGTAGCCACATGCACAGAGAAAGCCAGTCCTGCAGGAAGAGATGGAGGAAGCAGAAGGGCACGGAGGAAACAGCCCTCCACAAAAAGAGACAGATTTGCTGCTTTGCAGTTCCTGGTTGGGGAGCCTGGCCACACACTGTGACCTTCAGGTATACACAACATGCCAGTCTGCTTTCAATAATACCTATCTTTCCTTAAGCAAGTTGGAGTGGGCTTCTGTCATTTGAAGCCACATGTCCTGAAATGACTCACTTCCGCATGGACAAGCATGAGATGGCAAAGCCGAAATCAATCCACAAGCGTCCTGAGATACTGAAAATGGGATGCGGCTGTATCGCTGGAAATGCGTGGATCAACTGAACCACAGGCTCTAAAAGGCAGTACATGAAAAGCCCTTCTGAGGATTCGTGGACTTATTTCTTGTTCTAAAGGCCCTGACAAGGACCATTTAGCTCCTAGGAAAAACCATGCTGCATATTCCGGTGTGGAGTTACAGAAGGACAGCGCTTGTTATGTCTGCAAGCACGGAGGGTGGGAGAAGGGCTTCCCATTTGAGCCTCGATCTCTTCACCAGCAAAACGGAAGTTCCTCATTTTGTGATGAGTACCTGAGACCAACACAGGTAAAGTGCCCCCACTGCACCCAGCACAGACAAAGCGAGGGGGCTGGGCGCGGCGGCTCATGCCTGTAACCCAGCACTTTGGAAAGCCGAGGTGGGCAGATCACTTGAGGTCAGCAGTTCAAGATCAGCCTAGCCAATATAGTGAAACCCCGTCTCTACTAAAAATGCAAAATTTAGCCAGGTGTGGTGGCGCACTCCTGTAATTCCAGCTACTGGGGAGGCTGAGGCATGAGAATCACTTGAATCAGGGAGGTGGAGGCTGCAGTGAGCCGAGATTGCGTCACTGCACTCCAGCCTGGAAGGCAGAGTGAAACTGTGTCTCAAAAAAAGGGAAGGAAGGAAGGAAGGAAGGAGGAGGGGAGGGACAGGGAGGGAGGGGAGGAGAGAGAGGGAAGGGAGGGGAGGAGAGGGGAGGGAGTGGGGGAGGAGAGGGGGGAGGGGAGGGGAGGGAGTCGGGGAGGGGAGGAGAAGGAAGGAAGGACAGTGCAGCTGTGACGAAGCAACAGTTGGAAGGAAAACTGACCTGAGATCTAAGCACTTCTCCCGGCATGAGCCTCACACTCACTTCTACAAGTGTGTTCAGAGAAAATTCACCAAACGCCACAAGTCTGTGAGGCATCTTCACAGAAAGCCGGCTTCAGGGAAACAGCAACCAGGCCACGTAATGAAGGCCAGCTGAGGCAGCCCCCGGGGTCAGCCTGGCCCAGGGCTTGGGTCCTCCGTCATGGAGAGTGGTCAAGTCAGTCCGTTTGGTTTGGTTTTCAGTCTGATGCCACGTTGTCAGCACATTCAGAAGGGAGCAGCTCGTCCTAAGACAATGAATCTCAGGAGGCCACAGCTGTCAGGACTTTTGATTTCCTGGCGATTCCTCAAGTGTGTTCTGCTGAATTTTAATAGGTGGGTGTGGAAAAGGTCCCTAATTAGATCCATTTGGAAATCCCTGAGTTAAACAAAGTCTATACATTCAATACATTTTTATTGTGCACCTACGAGCCAGCAGGAGAAAGCTGTGTGCTTGTCTCTTTGCAGCAATGCAGCTGACCTCGGAAATGATGTCCAAGAATGCCTGAAGCTGAGATGGAAAGTGGCAGCACCTACTATGTGCCAGGTGCTCTGAATAAAGCTGCCAAAAAAAAAAAAAATGGACCAAGTCCTTGCTGACACCGAGGTGACATTTTCGGTGGAGCCAGAACAGAGGATGAAAAATATGTATATGGTATAATGTCAGAAAATGAGAAGAAAAATAAAGCAGGGTGAAGAACAGGAGGTGAGAAGGGCTCACCTTCAGGGTGATCAGGAAGAGCCTCTGGGGGGTGACACTAGAGAAAAGTAGGCAGTAAGCCCCATGGGCATCTGGGTGCAGAGAATTCCAGAAAGCCTCTAATATGCTCATGTGCATTATAAATCTCAAAGGAAGTACTGCAGGACGTAACATTTGCCAAACCAATTTAACAGGCCCTTTTTCCCCAAAGAGCCTTTTCCATGGCCAGCATTCCCAGAACACACAACAGGGAATGATGATTGAGCCAAACACAGTCCTTCTACGCAGAAAGAAATGGGCCCAGGGAAGACAAGACACTTGTCCAAAGTCCCACAGCTTGTGGGCAAAGATATCCATTAGCCTCCTCACTGTGTGGCATTCAGATCACAGATCACCAGCTAAGGCAAGCCACTAAGATCACCCCATGCCCTGAAAACTTGTGGGAGGTGGTCAAGACCGCAGATCCAGGATAAGCCAGACACAGGTTCCTGGGGCCTCCCGGCTCTCAGACCCACGCAGACCTTCCTGTGTCCACTCCCCCGATCAGGAAGTACCTCTGAAGGGAGGCTGGCACCCCTCGTGACAGCACCCACCATGAAGAGGAATGGATGCTTCCCTGAGCTTTTGCCATCTGTGTGGATGACAGTTTGCCCTCTGGGGTGGTTTTCGAGCCACCTCCAGCTCATTCAGAAGTACCTTCACATCAGGCTAACAGGAGAAAGCTGTGTCCCTGTCTCTTCGTAGCAATGCATCTAGGAAATGATGTCTGGGAATGCCTGCAGCTGAGATGTGACAGTGAGCTGTAACACATCAATCTCAGATTCTCCAATAATGGATGGAGAAGTCAGATACCAGCTCTCTTCAGATACTGTGGAGCAGGTTGGCCAGAAGAGGGAGGAAAAGACCCCAAGAGACAAAGGAAAAAAACAATATGTGGATGCAACCATCCAGAAAAGCCACTGGAGAGAACGCACATCCCTACACGAGAGGCCTTGAAAACGTGGCCCTTGAAACTAAGGTTTCCTCAGGGCTAACCAGGCTGCCTGCCACGTACGTTTCCTCCACACCAGTTCCCCAGGGGACATGCAGCCCCTGGAACTCTGCACATTCCAGGAAGGCAGTCAGATGGAACACACGTCCATACAAACCAACCAACACCCAGATACAACATATGCAATGAAACATTCTCCGCTCCCAGGAAGGCTGTGAAACAGCTGCACCAACACCAGAACTCTCTGTTTCACCTTAGGTCAGTGACTCTCCACCAGGACTGATTTTGCTCCCGGGCAGCACTTGGCAATGTGACAGTGGTAGGGGAGAGGCTACTGGCATCTAGTAGGCCAGGGATCCTGCTAACCCTCCTACAACGCCTAGGATAGTCCCCACAGGAGAGAATTATCCTGCCCCAAATGTCACTAGTGCAGAGGTTGAGAAGCCCTGTCCTAGATGCTCTTGGACATGGGGACTGCAGTCATACAGCCTGGCCACTCAGTGTGGACCCCATCGAAAAAAAGCAAGAAACAGTCATCCTTGCATTGCTTATCATTTTTATTTTAAAAACCTGTCAAGACTTTTTCTGTCCCGCTCCCCATCCCAGAACTGTAAATCTAATTCTTCATGTCATGGTAAGCACAGATTTATCTTCCTTTCTCCTTTTCTCCATCCATTCTCAGCCCAACAGCTGTTCTTTAAAAACCTGATATGTAGCAACCGTAATATAAAGGGTGTGGGAAAGATAATGGTATAATACTTACAAACTCAAATAGACTCTGAGAAATTTTGGACTATTGAAAAAGCATACTTAAAACCAATGAAAGGTATGTAACAAAATAAAACAACTGGTATACAATTTCAGAAGCAAAAATTATAGCGTGACTTTTTCTGGGTTATAAATCTTCTCAGAAAAACAGTATCAGATAATACAGCATGATTCTGAGATATAAGCTAGGCTTAGTACTTTGTTTTGTGGAGTTTTTTTCTTTTTCTTTTTCTTTCTTTTTTTTTTTTCTTTTTTGAGACAGAGAGTCTTGCTCTGTCACCCAGGCTGGAGGGCAGTGGTGCAATCTCAGCTCACTGCAACCTCCATCTCCCAGGCTTGAGCGATTCTCATGCTTCGGCCTCCGGAATAGTTGGGATTACAGGCTCCTGCCTCTACGCCTGGCTAATTTTTCTATTTTTACTAGAGATGGGGTTTTGCCGTGTTGACCAGGGTGGTCTTGAACTCCTAGCTTCAAGTGATCCACCCGCCTCGGTGTCCCAAAGTGCTGGGATTACAGGTATGAGTCATTGCATCCGTGGGCTTAATATTTTGTAAAATTTAGGAGTTGTGCAGGAACTTTAAGAAGAAGAAAATGTTCTTAGTATTTATTCTCAAGATGTCTTATTTCAGAATGTATCCTTGTGATTCTATCTGGTCAAGAAAAATCATTAGCATCTATTTTAACAAAGCATAAAAGAGAGACAAACAATGGAATAACATGATAGCAAGATTCTTCTTTTACTTTTTAGAGAAAGTATGACAAGTCAAGTGTGTGTGTTCATAAAAGAAATTGTATAAATACTTGACATAAGCCAGTGAATAAATGCCCCACCTTACCTAATTGCTGCAGCTTTCAAAATTAAACCGAGAGAGAAAGCTGCATCTTTTGGTTTCTGACAAATTAGTTACCTTTTAAAAATCAGGTCCAGGCTGGGTGCCGTGGCTCATGCCTGTAATCCCAGCACTTTGGGAGGCCAAGGCGGGTGGATCACGAGGTCAGGAGTTCCAGACCAGCCTGGCCAGCATGGTGAAACCCCGTCTCTACTAAAAATACAAAAAAAATAGTCAGGCGTGGTGGCGGGCACCTGTAGTCTCAACTACTCAGGAGGCTGAGGCAGGAGAATGGCGTGAACCCGGGAGGCGGAGCTTGCAGTGAGCCGAGATTGTGCCACTGCACTCCAGCCTGGGCGACAGAGCGAGACTCCATCTCAAAAGAAAAAAAAAAAAAATCAGATTCAAAGTACTGGTTCACCAATTGACTTTTTGAACAGGAAGAGACACGCCGTCCTAGAAGTTACCAATGGTACATTCATTTAGCACCAACTGGGTTTTTTTTTTTTTAATCAACACAAATGCAGTAGAGAAAAGGAAATAGGAATATACATTTTATAGGAGAAGTTGGGGCATATGAGGGCAATAATTTTATTGACTTTAAAAGGTAATCCTAAGTTTATTTAAAACATCCATTGAATCAATGAAAATGGCAAGGAGGAGTCGGGCGTGGTGGCTCACACCTGTAATCCCAGCACTTTGGGAAGCCGAGGTGAGAGGATCACTTGAGGTCAGGAGTTCGAGACCAGCCTGGCCAACATGATGAAACCCCATCTCTACTAAAAACACAAAAATTAGCTGGGTGTGGTAGTGCACGCCTGTAATCCCAACTACTTGGGAGGCTGAGGCAGGAGAATCGCTTGAACCCAGGAGGTGGAGGTTGCAGTGAACCGAGATTGTGCCACTGCACTCCAGCCTCGGTAGCACAGTGAGACCCTGTCTCAAAAAAAAAAAAAAAAAAAATTGGCAAGGAGAAATCAGGACAAACATTCTAGCTGCTATTTGGAATAAACCTTGATTTTGATGTTTATTTTTCCAGTTAAAAAAGTTTTAATGCCTAAAATTTTTCCAATGGCTGAAAGTAGTAAAAATCATCCACTAATCTTCCCTTAGGCCAATAATAGAAAGATCTCATGGGGCAAAATAGGAACCAGGAATAAGACCAGAGGGGAAGGAGGAGGAGAAGAACACCATTGACTAAGTCCTACGCGTATGTTGAAGGCAGACTATCCCATGCTCCTGCTTCCTGTGTAGTAATTTCATAGACGTGTACATTATCATACACCCCTCCAGTGAATAAACACTGAATTAAATGGAATATGATTTTATCTCTGTGTATTGCTTCAACTCTGGGTTTCTGAACCTTGGCACTATTGACATTTTGGGCTGGGTAACCCTGATATTGGGCAAGGCGTGGCTAGGTGGAAGGCTGCTCTGTTCCTTATAGGAAGTTTACAGCATCCCTAGCCTCTACCACTAGATGCCAGAAGCACTGCCCAGGTGTGGCAATCAAAAATGTCCCGAAGCATTGTCAAAAGTCTTCTGGGGGCCTGGTTCAGGGGGCAAAATGCCCATGGTTAAAAACTGTACAAACTGTAGCTTTAGGTCTACTGGCTGTGGGGGGGGTTGCAGGCAGAATGTAGTATGGAGAAGTGGAAAAAAAGATTGTCATCTCAGTGGCAATTTCCATGTTTGAAAAATGAAATATTGATTATTGCGTTGGGCCACAAGACTGGGAGAATCAAATGAGTTAAATTATATGCTACAAAAAGTAGAATTTTAAGGAGAAATGGTTCTAGAGTTCATTTTGCTCAGCTTCCTTGTACAGGAAAGGAAAACCGAGTAAAAAGATGTTTGCCTAAAGACCACAGTAATGCTTCACAAACACAGATGATTATAATGAAATATTAAGTTGTTTCCACCCAGAAAAACAAACAAGAGCCAACCCAAATGGACCCCCTGAGGTGGCACCATGTGAGCATCAAACCAAATGGTGACTTCAATGGATTGAAACACATCTACATTAATTCCAAATGAAATATTACTGATGATACTCTTAAAAACTCATTGGTCACTTTGGGAAGTTGCTTGTTCCTGTGAACATTGATACATAAAGGGAAAGAATCCACCATTTATTCTGCCTTTCCTGAACAAACTGTATTTTATGGTAAACATATAATTGGCCTGGCACAGTGGCTCACGCCTGTAATCTCAACCCTTTGAGATGCCTAGGCTGGAGGATGCTTGAGCTCAGGAGTTTGAGATCAGTCTGGGCAACATGGAGAAACCCCGTCTCTACAACAAGTTTAAAAATTAGCTGAGTGTAGTGGTGTGTGCCTGTGGTCCCAGCTACTTGGGAGGCTGAGATGGAGGGATTGCTTGAGCTCAGAAGGTTGAGGCTGCAGTGAGCCATGATAGCACCACTACACTCCAGCCTGGGCAACAGAGTGAGACCCTGTCTCAAAAATAATAATAATAATAATAGTTGATGAAGAAAATTCATTAACAGTTGATGAAGAAGAATTCTAGCAATAATTAACAAAGGAATATCAGAAAGATCACTATTCTGCAACCTCAAAGGAAAGAATGGAGCTAGGGAATGATCCTCAAAGAATGCTAAAACTATTAGGTAAAAAGTGGATGAGGCCGGGCACAGTGGCTCACACCAGCAATCCCAACACTTTGGGAGGACGAAGCAGGAGGATCACTTGAGGTCAGGGGTTCAAGATCAGTCTTGCCAACAAATGATCCTCAAAGAATGCTAAAACTATTAGGTAAAAAGTTGATGAGACTGGGCGCAGTGGCTCACACTGGTAATCCCAACACTTTGGGAGGCTGAGGCAGGAGGATCACTTGAGGTCAAGGGTTCAAAACCAGCCTTGCCAACATGGTGAAACCCCATCTCTACAAAAAATACAAAAATTAGCCAGGCATAGTGGCACTTGCCTGTAGTCCCAGCTACTCAGGAGACTGAGGCAGGAGAATTGCCTGAACCTGGGAGGTGGAGGTTGCAGTGAGCCGAGATCTTGCTACTGCACTCCAGCCTGGGTGACAGAGGGAGACTCCATCTCAAAAAAAGAAAAAAAAAATGTTGATAAGCCCAAGTGTCCACCGATGAATGAATGGACAAACAAAATATAGTGCATGCCTACAATGAAATATTATTCAGCCTTAAAACAGATGGACATTCTGACACATGCTACAACATGATGAACCTTGAGGACATTATGCAGAGTGAAATAAGCTAGTCACAAACACACATACTGCGTGATGCCACTAAGTATCTAGAATAGCCAAACTCATAGAAACAGAAAGTACAATGATATTTCTCAGGGCCTGGGAGGAAGGGGAATTACAGAGCTAGTGTTTGGTGGGTACAGAGTTTCAGTTTTGCAAGATGAAAAAGTTCTGGAGGTTGGTTGCACAATGATGTAAATGTACTTAACACTACTGAACTGTACGCTAAAAATGGTTCACATGGTAAATTGTATGTTATGTGTATTTTACCACAATTAAAAATAAAAACTCGCTGGGCCTGGTGGCTCAAGCCTATAATCCCAGCAATTTGGGAGGCCAAGGCAGGAGGATCACTTGAGGTCAGGAGTTTGAGACCAGCCTGGCCAACACGGTGAAACCCTGTCTCTACTAAAAGTTAAAAAAATTAGCCAGGTGTGGTGGTGTGCACCTGTAGTCCCAGCTACTTGGGAGGCTGAGGTGGGAGGATTGCTTGAACCCAGGAGGTGGAGGTTGCAGTGAGGTGAGATCTCGCCACTGTACTCCAGCCTGGACATCGGAGCAAAACTCCAACTCAAAAAAAAAATTAAAAATTAAAGTTAAAAGTCACTGGAGAAAAATTTGATGGGAACTTTATGATGGACAGATCACCCTGTCAGCACTGATCCCACTGAGCCGTCTTGGCATCATTAAAAACGGGACAATCAAGATGTTATATGTTCACAGTGTGACACAGAAGGAATCACACAGCCTGCCTGTGAAGTATTCTTGACAACAAGAAGACCGAATCTCATCAGGCCTTGAGATTTAACTCTTAGTTTGCAGGAAACATGGGGAAGAGAGGAATAAGTTAACTGAAACTATGAAGAAGCAATCAGTCAAATCTAGGGTGTGAATATTCTATAGGATGAAACACCCAGTTTCTCCAGCAGATCAGTGGTATGAAAAAGGTAGGGGATGCTGTTATGGAATAAAAAATATTTAAAAAACATAACAACCAAACACAACGTGTGGATGGCGTCTAGATCCCGATGTCAACAAATCATCAATACAACAATATCTCTCAGAGAATCAAGAAAATGTGAACATGGATGGATGTCAGATGATATTCAGGAACTGTTACTAGTATTGTTAGTGTGATAATGTCATAAGGGTGGGGAAGCTCCTTTTAGTTAGGAAGTATTTATGTATGAAATGACACAATGTGTTTTAAGTTAATCCAAAAGGAAGTTAATCAAAAAGGAAGAAAAAAGCGATAAAACAAGATTGGATAAATATTGAAGCTGGATTATGGGTACATGGGGTTGATGATATTCTTTTTCCTACTTTTGTGTTGTATGTTTCAAAAACTCCATTATAAACCCCAAATTTTTTCCATAGAGAAGCAATTAGTTTATATTAAAAACTGTAACTCTCTTCTATAAGACATTTCTAATACAGATGTGAAGATTAATTTGATTTCTAGCTACTTCTAGCCCCCAAACTACTAGCATTTTTTTTTAGTTTCAAATTTTATTTTAGACACAGTGGGTACATGTGCAGATTTGTACATGGGAATATTGCATGATGCCAAGGTTTGGAGTATGGATCCTGCCACACTGTCAGTGAGCATACCACCTGTTGAGTAGGTTTTTTTTTTTTCTTTTTTTGAGATGGAGTCTCACTCTATCACCCAGGCTGGAGTGCAGTGGTGCAGTCTCGGCTCACTGCAACCTCTGCCTACCAGGTTCAAGCAATTCTCCTGCCTCAGCCTCCCAAGTAGCTGGGACTACAGGCGCATGCCACCATGCCTGGCTAATTTTTTTGTATTTTTAGTGGAGACGGGGTTTCATCATGTTAGCCAGGATGGTCTCAATCTCCTGACCTCGTGATCCGCCCACTCAGCCTCCCAAAGTGCTGGGATTACAGGCGTGAGCCACCATACCCAGCCCTGATGGACAGTTTTTTAACCCACTCACCCCCACACCCTCTAGGAGTCCACAGGGTCTATTGTCCCTGTATGTTTATGTCTATGTGTGCTCAATGGTTAGCTCCCACTTTTGAGTGAGAACATGCCGTAGTTTTATTTTCCTGAGTTAATTTGCTTAGGATTATGGCCTCCAGCTCCATGCATGTTGCTGCAAAGGACACGATCTCATTCTTTTTTATGGCTGCATAATATTCCATAATGTATATGTACCACATTTTCCTTATCCAATCTACTGACCACTGATGGGCACCTGGGTTGATTCCATGTCTTTGCTATAGTGAACAGCACAGTAATGAACTGACAAATGCATGTGTCTTTTTGGTAGAATGATTTATTTTCTTTTGAGTATATACTCAGGAATGAGATTGCTGGAAGACACCCAATTTTTTTAAGTAAGTAGTCCCAAAGGAACATACACACACACACACACACACACACCATAGGCAGAGCTAGCTATAACCAAAGTATAAGCAAATGAGGAAGCCAGGAATTCCTGAGGATAAATACCTCCATCAGTGTGGAGAGTTAACAGGTACAGGAAATGAGAAGTCAGACCTCAGGCCTTTGCAAACTGAGCTAGCAAAATCTACAATGCCCATGTTAAGCCACGACCTTGAAAGGTGCTCTACATCCTGAGAAAGGGAGGGCTTTAAGTGTATTTTTCTGGACTGCCAGAAAAGGGAGCACATGGGCTCTGCAGGGTTTCTGGAGGGGAAAATTAACAATGGCCACCATAATAATGATGATTGTTAACCCTGAGGATTCGTAACCACATGGGACTAGGAATTAGTTTAACACTCCGTGCATTCAAGGGGGAAACTCCAAGCTGAGGAAGTAAATGTAAGGGATCACAGGTTGGTAGCAGCCCTGGCATCCAAATGAAACAAACAAAAATCTGTCCTAGGGGAATGCAGCCAGGAATCAGACCCCTCAGGACTCCCGCAGATCAATTTCAATAAAAACTGAGATCACATTCAAATTATTAACCCTCCAAGAAATAAGTCAGTATGAGCAAGAGTGAGCAGAAAGAACAAATAGTAGATTGAGACACTTCCTCCTACCCCAAGGACATCAGGTGTTGGAATTCCCAGATACTGATTCTACTTTGCATTAAATAGTTTTTAAAAGAAGGATTTAAAAATGAGCAAGGAATGAGATGATCAAAAATGGCCAGGCTCATCATCTGTAATCATGAGAGAAACGCAAATCAAAACCACAACGAGATACCATCTCACAACAGTCAGAATGGCTATTACTAAGAAGTCAAACAAACAAACAAACAAACTAAAACAGAAGCTGGCGAGGCTGTTGAGAAAAGGGAATGCTTATACACAGTTGGTGGGAATGTAAATTAGTTCCACCACTGTGGAAAGCAGTTTGGAGATTTCTGGAAGAACTTAAAACAGAGCTACCATTCGACCCAGCAATCCCATTGCCAGGTATATACCCAAAAAGAAAAAGATCATTTTACCAAAAAGACACATACGCTCCTATGTTCATCGCAGCACTATTCACAATAGCAAAGACGTGGAATCAACTTAGGTGCCCATCAATGGTGGACTAGATAAGGAAAATGTGGCACATATACACTATGGAATACTACGTAGCCATAAGAATGAGACCATGTCCTTTGCAGCAACATGGGTGCAGCTGGAGGCCATTATCCTAAGTAAATTAACAAAGGAACGGAAAACCAAATACGGCATGTTCTCACTTACAAGTGGGATGAGCATAAACATGGGAACAGTCAACACTGCAGACTACTTGAGGGGAGAGGAGGTGGGGGGGTGGGTTGAAAAAGTACCTATTTGATACTATGCTCACTACCTGGGTGCAATGTGCCCATGTAACAAACCTGCACATTTACCCTCTGTATCTAAAATAAAAGTTGAATTTTTTTTTTTGAGACAGAGTCTCACTCTGTTGCTCAGGCTAGAGTGCAGTGGTGCGATCTCAGCTCACTGGAACCTCTGCCTCCCGGGTTCAAGCAATTCTCATGCCTCGGCCTCCAGAGTAGCTGGGATTACAGGCACCCGCCACCACGCCCGACTAATTTCTGTATTTTTAGTAGAGACATTTTCACCATGTTGGCCAGGCTGGATCTGAACTCCTGACCTCAAGTGATCCTCCCGCCTCGGCCTCCCAAAGTGCTGGGATTATAGGCGTGAGCCACCGTGCCCAGCTAAAAGCTGAATTTTTTTAACGCCCAGGCATTTGACCTCAGAACTTTGTGGGAACACAGGGAGAACTACTTGATCCCTGTACTTTTAGCACTTCCATTCTGGTAGGATAAACTGATCCACATAATCAAAATACATCGGGGTAAAAACTCAAGCAGTTATAGAACAGAGAAGGAATAAGAATAAGCACGGCGGACAAACAGGACACAGGCTGTACCTGGAGGCGGCAGCCTCTCCACATGCCTCACAGATTGTTGCTCTGTGTGCAGGAACAGAGCCCAAGTATTGCCGGATGTTCCAATTTCCCCAGAAAAGACATAAATCCAAATTGTAAAGTAAGTCAATGTGATTTGTACATGTTAGCCACTGCAGGAGACACCTGAAGCTTCTGCCACCCAATACTGATTCACCTTTCTTCTAAAATATTACTGTGTTATGTATGATTCCCCTTTGGGGACCACCCCCTTTCCTATTCTCAGCCCAGTCTCAGTCTCTTCCTGGTTGAGTTGACTCCATCTCCGGCTGCAGGGATGGGCATGTGACTCAAGCTTGGCCAATCAGAGCAGAGCAGTCCCCTGGACCACACTAATTGGCTTAGAAATGGGCCTGTGATTCAATCAGAGAAAATGAGAAGCCACGAGGCCTTTGGGAGAATCTTAGGAAAAAAATTCTCTCTCATCCCCTTGGGATTCAAAGCTGAGAAGATGTAAGGGCTGGAGCTGCAGCAGTCTTTCTGTGACCATTATACAGAGATTCTGTCCGAGGTTGGATCCACGTGGTCAAAAGTATTGCTGAGGAGCCAGAGACAGACTGAGGTCTGATAACATCACTTGAGCCCTGCAGACTTTTCATTTACAGTAACCAGTTAATTTGCTTTCATGCTGAAGCTAGTTTGAACTGGGCTCTGATATGGTTTGGCTGTGTCCCCAACCAAATCTCATCTTGAATTGTAGTTTCCATAATCCACACGTCATGGAAGGGACCCAGTGGGAGGTAATTGAATCATGAGAGCGATTACCCTCATGCTGTTCTCTTGGTGTTGAGTGAGTTCTTGGAGACATGATGGTTTTATAAGGGGCTTTCCCCTTTTGCTTGGCACTGCTCCTTGCTGCCGCCACATTAAGAGGGACGCGTTTGCTTCCCCTTCCACCATGATCGTAAGTTTCTTGAGGCCTCCCTTGCCCTGCAGTACTGTGAGTCAATTAAACCTCTTTCCTTCATAAATTACCCAGTCTCAGGCAGCTCTTTATAGCAGCATGAGCATGGACTAACACAGCCTCTTTGTCACTCCACAGAAAGAAGCTCTATCCTCCGTCAGCTAGTTAAAAGTATTTTAACACACTGTGAAAGCCAAAGAAACATGGAGGCTGACTGTGGCCTTCAGTTTGCAGCCTCAGCACCTGGACCTGCCTCCCTCTGTCCCACGGTTGCGTAGCCTCCCTCATTCCCCATCTTCCAGCTCTTGTTCCCACTGCTCCTTCCTCCTGCAATGCCTTTCTCTTCCTTCTCTCCCTCCTGAAATCCTACCCATCCTTCAAGACTCAGGTCAAGTGATTCCTTTTTCTTAGAGCCCTTCCTGACCCCATATGCTCCACCCCATGTGGAAGCAAGTCCCTCCCTCTCCAACCCCAGCCCCTCAGCACCTGGTGAGCACTCAGCCCTTCTACTGAGAATCCTAGTGACCCAGGAACATTACTGTCCCCCTTGTTTCTTGACAATGATTCAAATTCAGAGCCGGATTAGAAGGGACAATCTTTGAGACTTAAGTTTCAAAAAACAATCTGTTCTTAGGAGAGGTCAGAAAACATGGTGGAAGATGAGGATTTGGGTAAAGTATCAGAAAGAAAAGAACAGTTGTTCTCGAGAAAAGAGAGAGTCTATGTTGAGTGCAGTAAGGAAGGCGGAAAAACTGGACATGTTTAGACCAAATAAAATGATTCAGAGGAAACCTGAGAAGAAATGTCCAGCATGAGGGGATTGATCGGCTCAGAAAGGAAGATCAGCAGCGAGTGATGGGGATGATCTGAAACAACAGCAAAATGCCTAAGACAGGAGCACTGTTGGCCAGGCATGGTGGCTCATGCCTGTAATCTCAGCACTTTGGGAGGCCGAGGTGGGCGGATCACGAGGTCAGGAGTTAGAGACCAGCCTGACCCCTTGTAAAACCCCATCTCTACTAAAAATATAAAAATTAGCCAGGCGTGGTGGCACACACCTGTAATCCCAGCTGCTCAGGAGGCTGAGGCAGGAGAATCACTTGAACCCAGGAGGCAGAAGTTGTAGTGAGCCGAGATCGCGCCACTGCACTCCAGCCTGGGCAATAGAGTGAGACTCCATCTCAAAAAAAAAAAAAAAAAGGAGCACTGTTGAAATGAGAAGAGAATGCAGATGGCAGTGAGATGCTACAAAACCTCCAGAAACCCAGAGAGGTGACAAGGGCTGAGGTTATCTCAAACTAGACCAACAGGGAGGCCTGCTGTTGATTGCAAGCAGCTTTCTCAAAAGGTAGGGATCATGTTGGCTTGCTGTTGATGGAAACTCAGGGCCACCAAGGCCTTCTGGAATTTGCTATTCAATAAACAGACACAGGGGAGGGCACAGGAGGCCAAGCAGTGGCTAGATGTGCCAAAAGAGCCACCATAAGTCAAAGGACAAAGTGAGCAAGGGTATCAGCTTATAAGCTACCCCAGGCAGAGTCTGTCTCTCTTCTCACTTCCTAAACCCTGCCAAGCACCACAAAGCCTTGTACACAGCCCCTGTGCCTCCTTCCCCAGGCCCAACTGTCTCTTCATAGGATAAATCAACTACCCCAGACCACATCCAATCACAGAGGCTCTTAACCTTTGCTGGGGAGAAGTCTGGTTAAGGCTCTGGGCCCTCTTTCCAGAAAAATGCACATTGGCCCAGACACATCAAAGCTTCCTCCCAATTTCAATGGTTCACACCTTCCCTGAGGCCACCAGTAGGTCTTCTTGGACAATAGTCCTAAACTCATTCATTCATTTATTTTATCTTAAGAGACGGGGGTCTCACTAAGTCACCCAGGCAGGAGTGCAGTGGCATGATCATAGCTCACTGCAGCCTTGAACTCCTGGGCTGACGCAATCCTCCTGCCTCAGCCTCCAGAGTAGCTGAGACTACAAGTGCCACCACATCCAGCTAACTTTTTTATTTTTTGTAAAAGCTAGGTCTTTCTATGTTGCCTGTGCTGGTTTCAAACTCCTGGGCTGACATAATCCTCTCACCTCAGCCTCCCAAAGTGTTGGGATTACAGGCGTGAGCCACCATGCTCAGCCCCTAAACTCATTCATTTATTTTTTTTTAATCCTTGTTGAATGTTGGCTGCATGTCAGGTACTGCTCTGAGCACCAGGGATGCTTGGGTGAACAAGAAAAGAATGGCCGGGTGCAGTGGCTCATGCCTGTAATCCCAGCACTTTGGGAGGCCATGGCAGGTGGATCACTGAAGGTCCAGAGTTGGAGACCAGCCTGGCCAACATGGTGAAACCCTGTCTCTACTAAAAATACAAAAAAATTAGCCAGATGTAGTGGTGCGTGCCTGTGGTCCCAGCTACTTGGGAGGCTGAGGCAGGGGAATCGCTTGAACCTGGGAGGCAGAGGTCACAGTGAGTCGAGATTGTGCCACTGCACTTCAGCCTGAGTGACAGAGCGAGACTCTGTCTCAAAAGAAAAACAAAGAACCTTCACCACATGGAGTGTAGCTTCCAGGTTATAGCCCAGCCATCCAACAATCAGAAAGTCTGGAGGTGCGGCCCAGGAACTTAGTGATTCTGACATGGGGCCAGGTTTAGGACCTCCTGTTCCAAGGAACTCCTGGTCAAACTCCTTCTGTAAGAAGAGAGGGGAGAATAATATTTGAAGGCATGTGCTCTAACTCAACTATTCATGCACTGCTGGGGGGTGTAGATTGGTGCCAGCACTTCGGAAAAATGTTTGGCAGAATCTTTTAAAGCTGAACATCTGCTGAATCTGCAACTCAGCAACTCTATTCCTAGGTCTATATCTAATAGACATGTGCACATATGCATACCAACGGACATATACAGTGGCACCCAATTATCTCTGGTGTTCACACCTCTGTGGAATCCTCTCCCTTGAGTCGGGGCAGGACCTGTAACTTATTTTAAGCTGTAGAATACAGCAAAGGTGACGCGATATAATTTCTGTGATTATGTTACATAAGATTATAACTTCCATCTCTCTATTGAGAGTCTATTGAGGGTCCAGAGTCACAGACTCTGTCTACTGACTCTTCCTGACTTTGATGAAGCAAGTCACCTTCCAGAGAGGCCCACATGGCAAGACACTGAGGGTGAGCTCAGCTAATACCCAGCAAGGAGCTGAGGCTCTCCTTCTGATACCCTCAAAAAAACGAATCTTACCAATAACAATGTGAGCTTGAAACTGGATCCAGCCGGGTGTAGTGGCTCACGCCTGTAATCTCAGCACTTTGGTAGGCCAAGGTGGGAGGATCGCTTGAGCCCAGGAGTTCAAGACAAGCCTGGGCAACATAGTAAGATCTCATCTCTATTTAAAATAAAAATTAAAAAAATAGGCTTAGTGGTACATGGCTGTGGTCCCAGCTACTCAGGAGGCTGAGGTGGGAGGGACACTTGAGCCTGGGAAATCAAGGCTGCAGTGAGTTACGATCACACCACTGCACTCCCAGCCTGGACAACAGGAGAGACCCTGTCTCAAAAAAAAAAAAAAAAAGAAAGAAAGAAAAAGAAAAAGAGAAAAAGAAAGCAGATCAGGCCGGGCATGGTGGCTCACACCTGTAATCCCAGCACTTTGGGAGGCTGAGGAGGGTGGATGACGAGGTCAAGAGTTTGAGATCAGCCTGGCCAATATGGTGAAACCCTGTCTCTACTAAAAATACAAAAATCAGCCAGGGGTGGTGGCACTTGCCTGTAGTCCCAGCTACTCAGGAGGCTGAGGCAGAAGAATCGCTTGAACCTGGGAGGCAGAGGTTGCAGTGAGCCAAGATCATGCCACTGCACTCCAGCCAGGCTGACAGAGCAAGACTCTGTCTCAGAAAAAAAAAAAAAAAAAAAAGGAAAGAAAGCAGATGCAGATTTATCCCCAGTTGAGGCTCAGATGAGATCCCAGCTTGGCCAACTCCTTGATTGCAGCCTGTGAGACCCTGAAGCACAGGACCCTGCTGAGCCCTGCCCAATTCCTGACCCACAGAAACTGTGAGATGATAAATGTGGGTTGTTTTGAGCTGCTAAGTTTGTGGTAGTTTGTTAAGCAGCAATTGGTATCCAATACAATGGAATACAACAGAGCAATGAGAATGAATGAACCACAGCTACTTAAAAAGACATGCTTGAATCTCCCAAACATAATGTCAAGCAAAAGAAACCAGACAGAAGATGGAATCTGTAGGATCCCATTTACATAAAGTTCAAAAACAAACAGAACTGGCCAGGTGCAGTGGCTCACGCCTATAATTCCAGCACTGTGGGAGGTGAGGCAGGTGGATCACCTGAGGTCAGGAGTTCGACTTCCGGACCAACATTGTGAAACCCCACCTCTACTTAAAATACAAAAATTAGCTGGGCATGGTAGCAGGTGCCTGTAATCCCAGCTACTTGGGAGGCTGAGGCAGGAGAATCACTTGAACCTGGGAGGCAGAGGTTGCAGTGAGATCATATCATGGCACTCTACCCTGGGTGATAAGAGCAAAACTCTTGTCTCAAAACAAACAAACAAAAAACAAAAAACAGAACGAATCTATGACATTAGCAGTCAGGATAGGGGCTACCCAAGGGGGTGGGTAATGACTGGAAGGGGTCACAGGGAGACTTCTAGGGGTGCTGGTAATGTTTTGCTTCTTGACCTGGATTCTGGTTAAGTGGGTGAGTACACTTAGTAAAAATTCAAATGGTGTCTCAGCCCATTTGTAATACTATAAAGTGCAATTATGACCTGAGACAAAATGTATATTTTCAATATGTATATTATCTTTGATAAAAAGTTTACAAAAAGGCGGGGTGCGGTGGCTCATGCCTCTAATCCCAGCACTCTGGGAGGCTGAGGCGGGTGGATCACGAGGTCAGGAGATCGAGATCAGCCTGGCCAACATGGTGAAACCCCGTCTCTACTAAAAATACAAAAAGTAGCCGGGCATGATGGCATGTGGCTGTAGTCCCAGCTACTCAGGAGGCTGAGGCAGGAGAATCGCTTGAACCTGGGAGGAGGAGGTTGCAGTGAGTCGAGATCACACCACTGCATTCCAGCCTGGGCGACAGAGCGAGACTCCATCTAAAAAAAAAAAAAAAAAAAAAAAAAAAACACTTTACAAAAAGTACAGCACTTTGTAATCTGGTAGCCAAAGTTTGAATTCCAGAACCACCATGTGCAAGATTGGTAACTGGTTAAGCTACTTGATTTTTCTGTGCCTCAGTTTCTCTTTCTGTATAATGAGTTGGGCTAAGAACTAAATAAAACTGTGCATGACATGGTGGTTGGTACCTTGCTAGCCTTAATAAATATGAGCTGAATTTGTTAACCACATTCATAAAGGTTCATTGTCACTCACAAAAATATAGTGAAGGTTTGCCCACATGCCTGGAAGTAGAATTTATGGAGTTGTCCAGGAGGTGCCACCCCATAGAGACTGCTGGGTTCCCAAGAATCACCTCTAGTTGTGACTACAGGAAGGAGCACATCCTATCTCTTATATCCACATCCACATCTAGAAAGGTCTCAGAGTAGCCGGCCAGATAATATGAGACTAGTCATCCAGAGATCAGGTTTGTTCTGGAGTGGGACTGAGTCCTGATGCAAATCAAAGTTTCTCCAGAGTGTTTGTGACCTGGGTTGAGATTGGGGCTCTCTTCCCACAGCATCATAGAAAAAGAAAACAGGCAATAATTGTAAACACTCATAGAGCCATTCAGTTGTACCAGCCACTGATCCACCGTTTCATACATCTTAACCCATTTAATCTTTTCGGTCAGTGCTGTTGTTATACCCATTTTACAGGTGAGGGAAGTGAGGCACAAACAAAATACAACAAAAACCAGGCCCAGGACAGGTGGGGCCAGCACACTTTGCAGTTTTTGAATGGATGGTACAGACAGACCCCCCACAGCAAAGCGCAAGGAACCAAGGGGAACTGACTTTGAAGACCAATTTGCAAGATAACTGAATGCTCCAAACCAGCATGAAAGAGTCGACATGAGATGAAGCTCCATGTTTTCTCATTTTCTGCCAGGGGAAAAGGCAAGGATGGCTGCAGAAAGCCTCAGTTACCAGTTATTCTCTCCATGGTTTGAAATTATTTTTATGAGTCTGTGTGTGTAGGTCTGTATATAAAAATCCGTACTTTCTAAGCTTATATGGTCAGGTTACTAATGGGCCGTGGAGTCTCTAGTGGGCCCTCTGCTCTCTGTCATCCGTCACCCTGCACAACAGCTTGGCTATTTCCTGCACTCTGTACTCTCTCGTTCTTGCTCTTCCTCTGGCTCTCTTTCATGCCATGGAGGCTGAGGAAGCCGCACCTCTCCTGGCCGGGGCTGGGGCCTGAAGCCAGCATTCATTTCATGTTGGAATGCAAGGGCAGCAGGAGAAACATCACACGGGTCTCTGAGGATGGAGCACAGGGGTAGGCTCTCCCCAGGCGAGAACAGCCCAGGGAAGGTGGCTTGGAAGGAATGAGATTTTACGGGGGCAGAAGTTCTGCAGAAAGGAAGCCCAGCACCCAATGTCAGCAGGTAATGTGGGTGGTAGGCCTGAGCTGCCTCCTCTTGGCTTATGCCCCCTTCCCTCCCTGCCCTGGGCACTGCCTGAACCTTTGGACAGACAAGAGTGCAGGCTGCTCAGAAGTGAGAGAAAGCAGGTGTGAGTAAGTGGCATCTTGTGATTGTGACAGCTGTCACCTGTAGTTCCCCAGGGGAAATACCTTCCTTGTCACATTCATCTAGATTCAAATCCTGCCAGATTTTCTAGCTGTGTGACCTTGGGCACATTTCTCCCTGTCTCTGAGCCTTATTTCCTACAATATGGGCTTGGTAGTCACCGAGAGTTCAATAAAATGTTAACTGTAGGCACTGCCAAGAAGCACAAATAATCTAGAAATATCAATTTCTTTTTTCAAGGACAGTATTTTTTTTTTTCTTGTTTTGAGAAGGAGTCTCGCTCTTTCACCCAGGCTGGAGTGCAGTGGCGCGATCTCGGCTCACCGCAGGCTCCGCCCCCCAGGGTTCACGTCATTCTCCTGCCTCAGCCTCCCGCGTGGCTGGGACTACAGGCGCCCGCCACCTCACCCAGCTAATTTTTTGTATTTTTAGTAGAGACGGGGTTTCACTGTGTTAGCCAGGATGGTCTCAATCTCCTGACCTCGTGATCCGCCCGCCTCGGCCTCCCAAAGTGCTGGGATTACAGGCGTGAGCCACCGCGCCGGGCCTAGGGACAGTATTTTTAATGCCCCATCACTGTTTAATTGCAAGGTACAACTCTCTTACTCAGCCCAGAAAATTATATCGTAAAACCCTAAGTTATTGGGTATTTGATTTTCTGTTTTTGAAGTGAAAATGGATGATACGGAATTGGGTTTCAAGAATTTTGCACACACTTGAGATAACAGTGGCATCCTGAGGGAGAGAGGATCCAATTAAGATTTGGCAACTTCGGCTCCACTGATTCTGAGTGTCAGCTTTGCTCTCAGTTTAGGATTTTTTGTTTTTCACTGAGATATCAGCTAACAGCAACAGATGAACTCTCAAAGCCTGGTGAGGGGCATGGGCTGTTCCAGCTCATGGCCAGCCTGGGTTTCACTGGGGTCTCTCTGATAGTGAGCAAGTTTGTGTCCTGGGCTCATGTTAATGACAAGAGTTTGACTAAAGACAAGCATGGAGGGGTAGTGGTAGGGGTGGAGATGGTGTTCAGGCCTGGGCAGGGGACTAGAGAAGCCAACATCCTGGGGCGAGCACAGATCAGCCCAGGCCTGGGCAGGGGACTAGAGAAGCCAACATCCTGGGGCGAGCACAGATCAGCCCAGCAGTCCTCAGAGGACAGGAGGCTAGGTTTCAGAAGGGTGGCAGGGGCTTCCCCCTGCATATTTATTCATTTAAACATTGTTCTAGGGACTGGTGGCACAGCGGCGAACAAAACAGGAAAAAAAAAATCCCTGCCTTCATGGAGTTTAGATTCTACCAGGGGTCAGGGAGGGACACAATAAATAACATAAATAAATAAAAGAAATCGTATGTGAGTTGATGATAAGTGATGTCTTAGTCCATTTGTGTTGCTATCAAGTAATACCTGAGGCTGGGTCATTTATCCAGAAAAGAGGTTTATCTGACTCACAGTTCTGCAGGTTGTACAAGAAGCATGGTGCCAGCATCTGCCTCTGGTGAGGGTCTCAGGCTGCTTCCACTCCTGGCAGAAAGTAGAGCCTGCACGTGCAGGGATCACATGATGAGAGAGGAAATGAGAGTGAGCGAGGGGGAGGTGCCAGGCTCTTTCCAACAATTAGCTCTTTAGGGAACTGATAGAGTGAGAACTCATGTGCCCTACAAGCCATCCATGAGGGATTTGCCCGCATGACCCAAGCACCTCCCACCAGGCCCCATCTCCAACACTGAGGAGCAAATTTCAACATGAGATTTGGAGGGGTCAAATATTCCAACCATAGCAAGTGGCAGAAAGAAGGGAAGAGGGATAGAGTGTTGAGGTTTTTATTTTGTTTGGATGTACTTTTGTTATTCTTATTTTTATTTGCTTTTGTTGCTCTTGTTGTTTTTATTTGCTCTTTTTTGTTGTTTATTAGATTTCATGGTGGTTGTTTTATTTTTTCAAAAAACCAATTTTAGAAAAGATGGTATGTGAATAAAAAGCTAAAGTAAAGAAGGCAAAGGAGACTCCTGAGGGGAACTGCATTCCAGGCAGAGGAACGGGCAAGAGCAAAGGCTCTGAGGCAGAAACGTGTGGGGAGCTGGGCCTGACCCTCTCTGTTCCTGTGAAGCCATCACTTGGGTCCCAGCCCTTGTGGTCCCTCCTAGCATTTTACGCCTAGAATTTTTCTGGTTGTAGGAAACTGATCCAGGCAGAACCTTCCAGACTGAGGGCCTGAAAGAGATTTGTAGGGACAGGCTCCAGGAGAGGTCTCTGCAGTTCAGCTGCATAAATCAGGGTTTTGTCAAGCTTGTTGCAAATGCACATTCCTGGATTATGTCCCAGGCCTGCTAAATCAGAATCTCTGGGGTCTGTGCCCAGAAGTCCACATTTCTAAAAGCCTCCAGGCACGTTTGAGCATCTTCACCATATATTCCACCACAAATCGATGTCCATGATTTCTCTCTCAGATTCTCTTCCTATTGACTAGATGTATTAGTCTGTTCTCACACTGCTATAAAGCAATTCCCTGAGACTGAATAATTTACAAAGAAAAGAGATTTAACTGACTCACAGTTCTGCGCTGCTAGGGATGCCTCAGGAAACTTACAGTTATGGCGGAAGGCCAAGGGGAAGCAAGGAAGCTAGCATGTTGTAACACGGTGTAGCAGGACAGAAAGAGAGCAAAGGGGGAAGTGCCACACTTTTAAACCATCAGATCTCGTGAGAACTCACTCGCTATCACGAGAAAAGCAAGCGGGAAGTCAGCCCCCATGATTCAATCACCTCCCACCAGGCCCCTCTTCAACACGTGGGGAGTGCAATTCGAGATGATTTGGGTGGGGACACACAGCCAAACCGTATCACTAGGGTAGAGTGTGCCATAGTTCATCTCTCTTAGAAAAACATTTAGAGTTTTTCTTGAGGTGTCTGGTCAGCCATTTCCTGCCAGTGAAAGGAATCACTCTCTAGGTAGAGGCAGCAGGTTGCTCTGCCCTCAAGCAGAAGTGGGAGGTGGCGGGAGATAGGATTTGCACATCTTCTCAACACACTCCATCCCGCGAGTCCTGTGCCGGCTGACAAGCAGTTTCTTAAGGACAGTAACTGTTCCAGGTGTATTCTGGGATCAGCGTGTGACATTTATAGGACTCAAAAGATGTTTGCAGAGATAGAGAAAGGGCAAAAGAATGAATAAATGTCACTCTTAACGGGGAGGAGCAGAGGCAGCAGGATTGTGAGTTTGGAAATATTTTTTCCCCAGCACATGGAAGAAATCCTAATTCTTTCAAAATTGTTCACTCCACCCCATCCCTTTCCCAATCCCCACCCCACTCCCAGAGATTCTCTCTTCTTACTCTTTCTATTTTCTGGTCTATAACGGAAAGGACTAGAGATTTGGGTAGCGCAGGGTGCATACTAACCTCCAAGGGTCTCATGAGTTCAGCTCCATCAATCTCCTACCTCTCCCTATCGCCCCCCACCCTCCCTCAACGCACCCAGCTTACAGCGAGGGGTAATGGAAAGGATTCTTGAATCAAATCTCCTCCCTGCTCCTTCCTCGCTGTAAAACCTTGGGCCATTTCTGTGACCTCTGAGCCTCCGCTTTCCCATCTGTGAAATGCGGCAGGCTCTTGGGGCCTGGAGCGTTCAGTAGGCGGTAACCCGGTGGGTGTTCCCTGCGCGGTCCCACGCCCCCTCTGCCGCGCAGGCCACGCCCTCACCTGTTAGGCTGGGCCCCGCGGCGCCTGGCGGCGTTGCCATGGCAACGCGCGTACACAGGCTGGGCGGGCGAGTGGGGTGCCGGGGGCCGGTGGAGACTCCGCGGGAGCGCAGCCGGGAGGCCTTGCCCCGGAGCGGGCCCGAAGCCTCTCGAGCTGGCAGGGCTCTCGGCGGAGGTCGGAGCGTGGGCCTCCTCCTCCCGCCAGGTGAGTGCGGCGCGGGAAGGGGCGGCGGGCCGAGGCCGGAGACCGGAAGGGGCGGCCCCACGAGGACTAGCGCTGGGAGGAGGAGGGGTGGCTCCCCGGCCCCATCCTCCCGGATCCAGGCTCCGGTCCCCGGGAGCACCCCAGTAGCTGCCCCAACACCAACCCCTCCTTTCCAGGTGCAGGCCCCACCCCGCCCGCGGAGGAAGCCCCCGGGAGCCTTAGACCCCCTCCTTGGCACCAGCCGTGCCACTCTGGGAAGTCCTGGGGGGTACAGCTGGGATTAGGAGGGGCATCCCTGCTGCCCCTGACTTAGGAACGACACCCACCCAGCGGTCAGAGAGACTCCCCCCTTGCCTAACCTCTCCCTTCCCAAATACAACACTGAGGAATTTCTAGAGCTCTCAAGCCACTTAAGATCTGGTAACCCCTCAATAGAAATTTTGCTTCTCTCACTTATGACCCATAAGCAGGGAGTGCAGATGCCTGAAGCTCTTTTGCTCTTTTTCTATGGTCGGTGCCCTATGTCTTAGAACTAATTTACAGAGTTTAACGCATCTAATCGCTTTCTACAGTGTTTTCAGGTAGGAAAGTGACTGCACAGGGCAAGATTAAAGTGGGGAAATAGAGCCCAACCCATTCAGCTAAAGAAATAGACTTTTTTTTTTTTTTTTCAGATGTCATCTAGGATAAATACTGAAGGGGAAAATGGAAGGTAGTTACTGTCAGAGGTTCTTAGGCTACCCTGACTTACTTTTAAGCATTATTTTGTATTTTCATTCATTCGTGATTTACTGAGCACCACTATGTGTCAGGCATGGCAGCTCTGGGGGCCAGAGGGGAGTAATGAACAGACTATGAGGAACTGCAAAGGGCCTGAGATTTTTACACTACTTGCAAGCTAAGTTAGCCTGCCACTGCTGAATGATGCTAGCAGAAGACCAGAGACTCCAGGACCAGAGACAAAGGATGTTATTACTCACAGCACAGCAGGCACTGTGAGCTTCATATTTGCGTTGGTTCCCCTTGCCCTGCAAGTACTCCGGGGTGATGCAGGACAGCTCAGGTGGATGCTGTGCACACTGCGAGTCTGTGTCCCAGCTAAGGAACCCCAAGCTCAGGAAACTCCAGTCTTTTAAAAGGTGCTGCTAGCCAGTGCCCAACCTTTGCCCTGGAAGGAGATGACTTTTTTTTTTTTTTTAAAGTCTTGCTCTGTCTCCCAAGCTAGAGTGCAGTGGCACAATCTCAGCTCACTGCAACCTCTGCTGCACGGTTTCAAGTGATTCTCCTGCCTCAGACTTCTGATTAGCTGGGACTACAGGTGTACACCACCATGCCCGACTAATTTTTTTGTGTTTTTAGTAGAGACGGGGTTTCGCCATGTTGGCCAGGCTGGTCTCAAACTCCTGACCTCAGGTGATCCGTCCACCTGGGCCTCCCAAAGTGCTGGGATTACAGGCGTGAGCCACCGTGCCCGGCCAGAGATGACATTTTTATCAAAAACAAATCTGCACTCTGCCCTGGATAGGGACATTATCCCTATCCTTTTAGGATATTTGCCCTACAGATGTCCTTAGAAGATTGTCTGGAACAAAATCTGTCAATGTCTTTGCTCTGAAGATGGGTACAAACACAGGAAACCCATGGAGAATTGAGTTTAACAAAAACAACACAGTTCGGGCTCTCTTGGAACATATCTCAGTGAAAGGGAAATAGTAAACACATAGCTAAGTAAAGAACAAGAAAATGACAGAGAATGATAAGCTCAAGGAAGGAGCCACAGCAGTGACACATGCTAGCTAGACAACAAAGTGACTGGTGACGCCTTTAGCTGGGGTGGTCAGGTAGCTACCACAAGGCACCAGCTGTGGGAACATCTAGGGGAAGAGCTAAAAAAAAAAAAAAGCCAGTCATTCAGATTTGGGATTTTACTCTGGAGGCATTTCCTGTGGCTTTCCCCCAAAAGAGACATTTCTCGAAAGTTGACTTTATATTACTTTTAGTTTGGATGTGGTGCTTGATGATGTAGTCCTCTGCAATTGAAGATTAATAACTCAGGCAATTTGAGGGCAACAGGGCATGGTTCTTTTGGAAAAAGAAGTGTCTTTTTATCCCTATTAAAGACAGCAGACTTAAAATTCTCGTTATATGAAAGTATTAATATTTCTGAGGATTTCCCATAGGCTTCAGAATTTACAAACATAAACTATCTGGCTTGTTTTTGTTTCTCTTACTCCCAAGTGTCTTTTCTTTTTTGCAGAGGATAGAATTCTGGTGTTAAGGGCTATCTGTTATTTCACATCCCAAGTGTCAACAAAATAGTGACAACCTCAGTATCCCAAGTGACAACCTCTCCCTCCCCCCACTCAGTCACTCTCTCTGCTCCCCCATCCCATCCCCTCCCCACCCAGCAGTGATGGAGGTGTAAAAAGTTGAGAGCTGCCTGAGGATTATATAGTGGTGACACGCAATGGCAATCTCCCTGCCCGAATGCTAGGAGACCTTAACCTCTCTGCATCGCAGTCTCCTTTTCTGTAAAGTAGGGACAATAATGACACCCACCTTGCAGGGTTTCTCTGAGGATGAAAAGAGTATATTCAAGGAAAAGTGCCTGGCACTTACTAAGGACTCCATAAATGATGATAGAGATGATGATGAAAAGCAGAGCCAGCCCTGAGAGTCCGTACCACCACAACTAGTTGAGTTTTGTTTTTATCCATAGTCCAATAATTTGGCATTTCACTGACTTTTCAATTGAAAGGAAAAGAGAGAGACTGTTGTTGTTCTTTGGCAAGGAATTGAGGTGGAAGATATCACACTGCATCTTTAGACATAATCTCAAATCGGATTCAAGCATCGAGATGAATTACTGTCAACATTTTAGAACTTTCTGAAGTCACTGAAGTGTTTGTCTTAAAAGATGTGTATAGAACTTATTTTGAAATGCACCACAATATAAAATGGATGGACACACAGATAGATGGAAAGATCTGTGATAAAGCAAATATGGCAAAATGCCGATGGTAGAATCTAGTGGTGGGTACATAGGAGCTCACTATCTGCTTCTTTCAGCCTCTCTGTATGTTGACATTTTTATAGTAAAATGCTGGGGGGAATACTGTGCAGGGTCCTGATTACATGGCTGAGCTATAATCTTGATATTTTGCCTTTAGAAGTAATCTTTTTTCCCCTAACTAAATAAATGAAGAAATGCAGCGATTTAAAAAGAAAAACATCATCTAATGCCTGCCTCTCCAATGATAACTCTTTAAGAAACTCCAAAAGCAGACGTGGTGGTGTGCCTGTATTCCTAGCTGCTCTGGAGGCTGAGGCAGGAGGATCAGTTGAGCCCAAGAGTTCAAGGCTGCGGTGAGCTATGATTGTGCCACTGAACTCAGCCTGGGCAAAGAGCAAGACTTCATCTCTAAATATGAATGAATGAATAAAATAAGCTCTATAGAAGTTTAGGGTTCCTTGGATCAGAGTTTGAGAATCCCAGGTTAACAACACTAATAAGAGTAGTACAAATGAGTGTTCAATGTGTGCCAGGCACCATTCTAGATACCTCACATGTATTATTGCATTTAACCCATTTTAGGCTGGGTGTGGTGGCTCATGTCTGTAATCCCAGCACTTTGGGAGGCCAAGGCAGGAGGATTGCTTGAGCTCAAGAGTTTGAGACTAGCCTGGGCAACATGGCAATATCCCGTCTCTTTAGCCAGGTGTGGTGGTGCACACCTGTAATCCCAGCTACTCAGGAGGCTGAGGCAGGAGGATTGCTTGAGCCCAGGAGATCGAGACTTCAGTGAGCCAAGATTGCTCACTGCCCTGCAGGCTGGATGACAAAGTGTCTCTCTCAAAAAAAAAAAAAAAAAAAAACACCCATTTTATAGATGAGGAAACTGAGTCACAGAGAGAGAATAAGTAACTCACCCAAGGTCACAGAGCTAGTAAGGGATGGGTTAGGAACACAGAACTGGAATACTTGGTAAGTCAGATCACTAAGCTCATACTAAGCTTGATGGGAGGTGGAGAGCAATCATCAGTGGAACTGAGATTTGTTGTCAGGTTGTTTTAGCTTTTGTTTGTGTCCTGAGTTACTTAAGAAATGCCCTCTGTTTGATTATTAGAACCAGGCTTCTCTATGCTAGATATCATGGTTAGAAGAGATCATCTTAAAAACCTGCAGAATTGTCCTTGTCATCATTGTTGACTCATCTATCTAATCCCCCCGTTCTGATTTCTCACTTTGGACATGACTCTGTGGTTATTTCATTCATTCTAAGTATGATGTTGTTGAACAATTAGAGGACTGCATTTTCTAACAAAATTCTTTCTGAAAACCTTATGTAGGGAAAACAGAGAGGATGAAGGCCTATCTAAAGAGCGCAGAAGGCTTTTTTGTCCTAAATAAAAGTACCACAATTGGAAGGCATGAAGATTCAGACCTTGTTTTACAGGTAAGAAGTCTTCCCACCTGTTCCCATCCCCTCGCTGACCCCTTCCTTCTCCCTCTCTAACAGTCCTTAGTGTTATGTGGACTCCAGTCTCTTGTACACCACAACCTTGGGCAAGCAGCCATACCTTTCCTTGGTGTGCTACCAATAGCCAGTTGCCAAGGGTACCCATTTCCCTGGCATAAGGAGTGAAGCTGAGTGCTGTGCAGAGCGTCATGCGCTCCCATCCTTTGCTGAACACATCTGTCACTGTCCCACCCGTTGCAGAGCAGATGAGCCCCAAAGTAGGGCTTATCCTGAGAGGGTTCTTGGCTTTGCACAGGAAAGAATTCAAGGGCAAGCCAGGAGTAGAAGGAAACAGCTTTATCAAAGCAGCAGTGTTACAGCTGTATGGCTGCTCCTACAGAGCCCGGCCACCCTGTAGACAGAGAGCAGCAGCTCAGGGAAGTTTTGCAGTCATATTTATACTCACTTTTAACTGCATGCAGATTAAGGGCTGGTTTATGCAGGGAAGGGATAATAACTTTAGGATCATTGGATGCCATGGAAAGGGGAGATAACGCCCGGGTGTTGCCACGGCAACACTACGTTGACATGGCACACTGGTGGGCAGGTCTGATTGAAAGTTGCTTTCACCCTGTCCCTATTTTAGCTAGTCCTCAGTCTGGTCTGGTGTCTGAGCCCCACCTCTGGAGTTGAGTGCCACCTCCTACCTCACACCTGTGGTCATCTCCCCAGCAGCCTGATGTGTGGTTCAGAAGGTGGGCACAGAGCTGGTGCTTTGGCCTTTGCCTGCTCTGGGCTAGACCTCTCTTCTTTTCAAGACCCCATGGGACTGCTGTGGGCCCCTCAGAGGCCAGGGAGGCCACGGAGCTCCAAGCCTCCGGCTTAGCCTGGACATTCTTTCATTTTCTGAATTAGCTGTGGTTTGGTCCAAAGCCTCAGCTCATTGACAACCAAGGAAGTTGAAAGAAGGAGAATAATAATAAAAACAGTGGCTTTGAGCCTTTTTAAACATGGAAGGGGGTTAAAATATTGAAGTGGAAAGAGAAAAAATGCTGTGGAATCTCTCTATAACTGTGAGAAGCAGATCTCTTTCAGACCTCACTCAATAGACTTTTTTAACCCTTCATTTTGAAATTAGAGATTAACAAGAAGTTCCAAAACTAGTAGGTAGAGATCACACCTACCTTTCACCCAGTTTCCTCCAGTGGTTATATACTATGTGTGACTATGGTTATATACTATGTTTTGACAATATCAAAACCAGGAAATTGACATAAGTGCTGTGTGTGTGTGTGTGTGTGTGTGTGTGTGTGTGTGTGTCAGAGAGAGAGCGAGAGGACAATGTGTGTAGTTCTGTATCATTTTATAGATCACATGTGTATTAATAGATTTGTGTGTAGCAATCAAAAAATTGTCTTACCTCTTCTGCTTCCTTTCCCTTTCCATATAAATTTTAGAATAAGTCTGTCTATATCTATGAAATGTCTTGCTGAGATTTTGATAGAAATTGTGTTTAAATCTATACATCGATGTGGAAAGAATTTATATATCTACTATGTGGTTTTTCAATCCATGAACATGGTATGTTTCTGTGTTGATTTAGGTCTTCTTTGGTTCTTTCATGAATACTTTGTAGCTTTCAGCATACAAATCCTGTGCATGTTTTGCTGGATTTGTACTTAAGTACTTAATTTCTCCTTTTTTGTTTGTGATGGTAGATGGTATTATACTTTAAATTTCAGGGGCCCCCTGTTTATTGCCAGTATATAGAAACATAATTGATTTTTGTATGCTTATATGGTATCTTGCAACCTTAACTGAACTTTCTAGAAGTTTTTTTGTCACCTGCTTAGGATGTTACCATGTCATCTGCAAATTAAAAGTTTTATTTTTACCTTTTTGATCTGTACACTTTTAATTTTATTTTCTTAAGATATTGCATTGGCTGGGACTTCCAGTACTCTGTTGCATAAGAGTGGTGAGAGCAGTATAAATCTTTATATTTGCCTTGTTCCTGATTTTAAGGGAAAAGCATTCAGTCTTTCATCATTAAATATTATATTAACTGTAGGGTTTTTTATAGATGTTCTTTATCAAATGGAGAACATTCCCCCTGCATTTCTAGTTTTCTAAGAGTTATAAACACAATCGATTTTAAAATAACTCAACATACCTTCCCTTGAGATTCTCATCCATGACATGGTCTCCCTACAAGGACACAGAAAACTGTTCAGTGTACAAAGTGGAAAAATCAAATAAAAAGAATCGTTGTTTCTTCTGTATCGTAACAAGGGATAGATTTAAGGTAGTTTTACTTTCTGGGTGGCCAAGGTAGAGACAATGATCTCTCTTTTGAACTGGACTATGATATTAGAAAGCTGTAGTAATTTTTAAAAGCACAGGCTTTGGAGGTAGACCTGGATTTGAATCTCTTAGACCGCTTTCTGGCTGTGTGACTTCAAGCAAACTACTTAATCATGCTGAGCTCATTTTCTCCATTTATAAACCACTTTTTTCACAGGGCTGTAGGGATTAAATGAGAAAATGCATATAAAGTACCTGGCATATGGTACTAAGTAAATGACGCCACAATCATTATTACGGTCACATAAAGTGGGACTGAGAATTTTTGTTCACAGGGTTAAGGTGGGTATCCACTGATACTAACAAGCTATTTGGAAACGGGAACTAATGAGGACAATTATTATATATATAGACAGAAATTGAGGAGCATTGATTGTATAAAAATAATTGACTGCTTACTGCTCCTTGGCCTTAGTTTAAAAAGTAAGTCACCGCTGTCAGCAATAGTTCCATTGATTTATGAAGGAATCAGTTGCATTTCCAGAAGCATGAGCTTACACTGGCTCCTGAGAGAACAGATGATACATGAATTGCCAAATGCTTTGTGAATAGACTTTTAATGGGCTTTTATATCTTCTCTTAGACAAATCCTCTTTCTAAAGCTTAAATCGATTTGGGAGAGGAGATTTGCTTTAAGAAGGGATGTGGGGGACACAGGTCTGTTCTGAAGAACTGAAACCTACAGGCATGTCCATATTTTTCAGAAAATATTTTATAAGACAAGATAAGGTGAAAATTGCCCCTCTTTTGCCTTCACTGGGCCTTTCTGATTAACCTGAGAATCATGCTTGATCAGCTAGAAGCCACACTGAGTAATAATTCAACAGTCAATTTATCATTTATCTTATTTGTGCTGCTGGAAGTCATTCCGCTAAATAGAGTTCAGGAATCTTAAAAAAAAAAAAAATCAGCTGTGAAATTACCCAGCATTTACACCTAGCAAAGAAAGAAGATTGTTTTATTTACTTGGATAAATCCTAAAGAATAGGGAGCTATGCTTCTAAAGATTTATTAATATATTCATTTGCAAAGCTGCCTTTTTTTGCTTATTAATATTATAATATTCTGACATCATTCACATATTCTGATAATGGAAGGTAATTATGGGCTTATTGTTTTTTAAAAAATTGGGAGAAAGTAAACTGCAAAGAAGAAAATAAAAATCACTTGTAATCATGTGACTCAGGGACAATCAATTTAGATATTTGTAGGGTTTTGCCCTCCAGACTTTTTTTTTTCTGTATCGTGAAAGGAGTGTGGTTTCCTAATGGCAATAGGAAGCTTCTTTTAGCCAGCCTGGTTTTTGCTGTTATTATCACTCATTCATTCCACAGACATTTGCCTGGAGCCCCAGCACGGGGACAAGCCTGGGGATACTCACACATGGTCCCTGCAATCAGGAAGCTGCTAGGAGAGAGACATAGGTCAGAGGATCTGCAGAGCCTGGATGGTTTCAAGCCTATGTCAGGGCTCTAAAGGAAAGGAATATGGAGGATGAGAAGGACTTAACTAGACAAAGGGAGAAGGAACAGAGTGTGCAAAGGCCCTGGGGTGGAAGAGCATATGGAGATCCTGATGGACTGAAAGAAAACCAGTGTGTAGAGGTCAGAGTGGGAAGGGGGAGAGCTAAGAGGCAGGCAGGACTCCATGCCACTGTAAGGATTTTGATCTTGATCTGAAAAACAATGGGAAGATGGCACTGACGGATTTTCAGCAAGTGGAAGGCCTGCCTGTTGAAATGGGCTCCCTGGCTGCCTTGTGCAGAAATCAGGAGCTCCTTTCAGAATCTGCCCCTGCCCCCACCTGCATTGGACAGGGCTGGAGTACCTCGGCCACCAGCCTCGGTCATTTCAGAGCTAAACCTTCTGGTTATAATCTGTATAATTTGATGTGGTTTTTGAACTGTAATGTTTATAGTTGGATGTGGCTGTTACTTGAACACTGATAAGAAAGGGACTTAATTCTTCCAGAATGCAGCAATGTCACAAGCCAATGGTTGCTGGGTTTTTCATGTGCATGAGTGTGATTGTTAAACATGAATCCCAAGGCTTTCTGACACAGTGGGGTTAGGTGAGGTCAGGAATCTGTCCATTTCTCTGCTCTGCAGGTTCAGGTGAGGGTCCCCACGGAGATGCTTCCAGGACCACACGGCCAGGCACGGTGGCTCATGGCTGTAATTCCAGTACTTTGGGAGGCCGAGGCGGGTGGATCACTTGAGGTCAGGAGTTCAAGACCAGCCTGGCCATCACGGTGAAACTCCATCTCTACCAAAAATACAAAAATTAGCTGGGTATGGTGGTGCATGCCTGTAATCCCAGCTAGTTGGGAGGCTGAGGCAGGAGAATTGCTTGAACCTGGGAGATTGCCGTGAGCTGAGATTGTGCCACTGCACTCCAGCCTGGGTGACAAAGTGAGATTCTGTCCAAAAAAAAAAGAGTGGAGAGCTGATCTCTTTAGGACCCCACCCTGCCCTGCCCTACACCGAGGAGGTTTCAGGATTCCCTTTACAATTGACTTGTAGGACAGCCAGAGTCAATGCAGTGCCGCGGCTAGGAGGGTGAAGATCATGGAGAAAAGCAAAGGACAGAAACTGCGGGGGGATGCAGGTGAAATGCTCATGCCTGCCCCTCTGCCCATTGTGGACAGCATCCTTCTAGTTGACTCCTTTCTCTCTAGGGTAAATGTTCTCTATAGCACGTCAGCCCCTTCTCATATGGGATCCTCAGAGGGTCAGGGCACAGGAGTGATCTAACAAACACAACAGAACCATCCAACCCAATGAGTGGTATCCCTTTGCCTGGCACTTGCCATTTCTGGGCTGCCTATAAGAACTATAAGAGCCTGCATCGAAGTCTTTTTTATTACTATTAAACAATGCTGCACTGAATACCTTTCACGCATCATTTCATGGACGTGCGAGTCCATGTGCCATGTCAAAGGACATGTATGGCTGCAGCTCTGTTGGCATCGCCACACTGCCCTCCAGTGAAGGCTTACAGGGCCAGTTCCCCACCAACAGTGGGGGCACCCCCTCCCCTCCCGAGTGGAGCATGTGACCTACCTGGTGCACAAATTTCTGCTCGTCCAAGAGGCAAAACATGATATCCATGACATTTTAATTCACATTTCCCATTCTATGCGTGAACCCCTCAAGTTTTGAGAGAGAAGGTGACAGGTGGACATGAACCTGGATAAAGATGCTCACCCCTCCCCGGTCCTGTGATGAAATCCACCAAAAGAAGCAGGCCTGGGGGATGTCCAGCTGCCCGCTGTCCCATCAGGACACGCCTGTTCACCTTCCTGCCTCAGCTGTGCTCGCACACTCAGCCCTGGCTCCCCACTGGGCGTCCTGCGCTCTGTGACGTGCCTCGTGTGATCTCGTCAGTGCTTGGGGAACTTTTCTCTCCCCTGATGTCACTGGTCAGTTCCCAACACAGCAATGCATGGGTCTACTGTCCCTTCAGCACGTGGAGGGCTTGCAAGAGGAAGAAGTTCCAAGAAAAGGACTAGATCATCATCTCTCTTTTCATTAAATACACACAACGTAAAATTTACCATCTTCACCATTTTAAGTGTACAGTTCAGTGGCATTAATTGCATTCACGTTGTTTTTTTGGGGGGGAGGGGTGGGGAGACAGAGTCTCACTCGCTCTGTCACCCAGGCTGGAGTGCTATGGCACAATCTTGGCTCACTGCAGCCTCTGCCTCCCAGATTTAAGTGATTCTTGTGCTGTAGCCTGAGTAGCTGGGATTATGGGCATGTGCCACCACGCCTGGCTAATTTTTGTATTTCTAGTACAGACGGGGTTTCGCCACATTGGCCAGGCTGGTCTCGAACTCCCTACCTCAGCCTCGAACTCCACCCGCCTCAGCCTCCCAAAGTGCTGGGCTTACAGGTGCAAGCCACCGCACCTGGCCTCACATTGTTACTCTGCCACCACCATCCATCCACAAGACCTCTCTTCATCTTGCAAAACTGAAACTCTGTACCTATTGAAGAAGAATTTCCCTTCCCCTCCCAGCCCCCCAGTCCCTGGCAGCCACCGTCTTTCTGACAAAGTACTTTATCTCTGAATTTGCCTATAGCAGATTCCTCATAGACTATACTATACGCTGAATCGTATAGTACGTGTCTTTTGTGTCTGGCTTATTTCACTTGGCATAATGTTCTTAAGGTTCCTCTGTGGCAGCATGTGTCAGAGTTCCCTTCCTTTTGAAGGCTGAATAGTGGCTGCTGCATGTCTGTACTACATTTTGTTGATCCATTCATCTGTCAATGGACACTTGGGTTGCTTCCAGCTTTTGGCTGCTGTGAATAATGCTGCTATAAACATGAGTGTCCATATATCTCTCTCTCTCTTTCTTTTTTTAAATGGAGTCAGAGTCTCGCTCTGTTGCCCAGGCTGGAGTGCAGTGGCACAATCTCGGCTCGGTGCCAACCTCTGCCACCCGGGTTCAAGTGATTCTCCTGCCTCAGCCTCCTGAGCAACTGGGACTATAGGCATGCACCACCACGCCCGGCTAAATTTTTGTATTTTTAGTAGAGACGGGCTTTCACCATGTTGGCCAGGCTGGTCTCGAACTCCTGACCTCAGGTGATCCGCCCGCCTCAGCCTCCTAAAGTGCTGGGATTACAGGTGTGAGCCACCACCAGATATCTCTTCAAGCCCCTGCTTTCAATTCTCTCAGATCCATACCCGGAAGAGAAACAGAACCACCAGATCAGATGACAGTTCTATTTTTAATTTTTTGAGGAACTGCAATTCTGTTTTCCACAGTGGCTGCACAATTTTGCTTTCCCATCAACAGTGCATAAAGGATCCAGTCTCCCCACATCCTCATCAGCACTTGGTATTTTCTGGGGGTGGTGGTTGTTTTTACAGTGGCCATCCTAATGAGTGTGAGGTAGAAGATCATAATCTTTTGAGACACATTGCTATCTCAGCTCAAGGTTCTTTTGACTAGCACAGACAATACAAACAGCCACACCCCCATGTATAGACTACTTATGAGGCATCTCGCGTGGTTTTATATGTGTTCTATGTATATGCCGTGTATGTGTTACAGAGCTGTATCCTCAAACAGCCCTATCAGGCGAGAACTACTATTATCATTATTATCCTCATGTAAAGATGTGGAAATGGGGCTCAGAAGGGTTAAATAACTTGCCCCAAATCACACATCTAGTCGGGGACGGTGGCACGGAGTTTGACTTGGGGCTATCTGATGCAACGCTTATAGACAAAGATGCTTCATTGTTTGGTTGTAAATTTGGCTTTAGGGAACATCTAAAAATCTAAATATCTGAAATTCCTTGTGAGTCAGTTAAGATAATCGGTAGTGGGAAATTCCACAGGTGAGGATTATCAGCAGAACAGAGAAAATCACTTTTCCTGTGATCCTCATTGATGCAACAAACTGAGGTGGCGCCCTCTAGTGTGAGATTGGGGTAAAGAGGAAATGTCGACCCAGGCTGCAGGTGTTTTCCTGGGAAGAGGTGTGCTGGGGACTGCGTGGATGACCCACCAGGATCCTGTCTCGGGTGTCGGGGACAGCTCCTCAGAGCCGACCAAGCCGGAGCTGCCTCTTACAAGAGAAAGCCTGGTTTGCCAGGTATGACAGGCCAGAAAGGGCCCCCCTCTCCCTGCCAGGTGTAAGAAACAGTGCACACAGAGATCTGGAGGTGTTGCGTGAAGCACTTGGCATGGCATGATGAGGGCTGGATGGCCCTGCCACCCACATGTAAAAAGGCCACGTAAGCTAGGCTAAGCGTTTCATGTTTAACTTGCTGCGAAAATGGAACCCCCTCCTCAAAAGGCGTCAGCTGGGGAGAAATTGTTATTTTGAAGAGAACACTGACAAACGTAGGCAGAATGGGTGGACCAAGAACAGAAGGGCGGCTCTAGAACAGGGTGGTCAAGAGCATGAACTCAGTGCTAGGCCTCTTGCCTGTGATCCTGGCTCTGCCCTCTGAGTTGTAGGGTCCCAGGCAAGTTACCCAGCCATTCTCGGCTGCAACTTCTGTATGTGTATGGCAGGGAACTGTGTTACAAGACTGAATTACCACGAAGTGCTTAGGACAGTGCCTGGCAGGTGGTCAATACTATAGTACATTTTGGTTATTGTATTCGTTTTCTATTTATAACAATGAATATTTATTATCTCACAGTTCCTTAAGTCAGAAGTCTGGGTGGACTCAGCTGGTTCCTCTGCCCCAGGTCACTCAAGGCCAAAATCAAAGTGTTGGCCGCCTGGGCTCTTGGCTGGAGGCTCCAGGGAATCATCTGCTTCTAGCCCCACTCACTTTGTTGGAAGAATTTAGCTCAATGCTGCTATAGAACCGAGGCCTCCATGTCCTCACTGGCCATCGGTTGGAGGCCAGCCTCAGCTTCAGAGGCCTCCCAAGCCCGCATGACTCAGGGCCCCTTTATCTTCAAAACCAGCAACAATGGGTCTAGTCTTTCTCATGCTTCAGATTTCTCTGACCTCCCCATCTGACTCATCTCTCCAACTCCAGCCAGAGAAAGTTCTTTGTTTTTAAGGGCTCATGTGGTTGGATTAGTCCCCTCTGGATAATCCAGGTTAACCTCCCTGTTTCAAGATCAGTCATCGTTATCATATCTGCACCATCCCTTTACCATGTAAGGCAGCAGCACACTCACAGGTTCCGGGGATTAGGACATGGACGTCTTTGAGGGACCATTCTGCCAACCACAGTTATTACCATCTCTTGCTTGGACTCTGGCCATAGAGAGGGAAGCGATAATATGGGATGTTGAGAGCTTTTCAGAGGAATTAGTAGGGTCACTGCCAGGGACAGTGGAGAAACATGGTGGATGAGCTAAGAGGATGATGCTATCATTTGCGTTATTGTGTGTTTACTTTGTGCCAGGCACTGTTTGCACTTTTGTGTGTATTAACTCGTTTAATCCTTTCAGCAACCCTACAAGGTAGGGATCTCCCTTCCCCCATTTTACAGATGGGGAAGTTGTGGCACAGACAGACTAAGGAGCCTGCCCAAGGTCACGTATGATGGGCACAGAGGGCTGGGATTCATGGTCAGGCTGTCTGGGACTGTGCAGGGACAAGGAGCTTCAGGAAAAGAGGACATCCAGAACTGGGGTGTGGACGCGAGGATGACTAATCGCTGCTCTGTCGTGAGTGCCTAGCAAGTGGGCACACATTGCTGTCTCAGCTCAAGGTTCTTTCGAGCCCTCAGTGCACCGGGGGGAAATGTCACAGACTCCATTACTCAGGACTCTCGGAACTCTCCCCTCCCTCTTTCAGGGTTGCACTGATTCTGGGGAGCTCTCAGAGATACCCCCTGAAACAGCATCTTCTCAGGGACTTGCCTGCTCCTCAAGACTCTCCCAGAGAAGGTGGGCAAGGCTGATTGACAGGAGGGAAGCCGACACACTTCCTCTTTCCGTCTGCTCCCAGACCCACAGTCTTACCAGAGCCCTGGCCATTTCCTCACATCCTTATTCCTTTGAAAACCCCAGCTCGTTCTGTTTCTGCATTACATCCGTTTCCCGAGGCAGTGACAGGGATCACAGTAGGGGTGCAGGATGGCCAATGACCAAAAGGTAAAAAGAAATATGATTCGATGCACACATGTGCCTGTCGTCCCAGACACTCGGGTGGCTGAGGCAGGAAGATCACTCGAGCCCAGGGGTTCAAGACTGTATTATGCTTTGATGGTGCCTGGAAATAGCTACTGCACTCCAGCCTGGGCAACATAGCAAGTCCCTGTGTTTTTAGCGCACACGCACACACACACACACACACACCAGTTAATTTCAAAAATGTTATCCCACCACACTGAAAATTTTGCCAAATAGTATCTTTTGTCAGTCCTTTGAGGTAGAGCTTATCACACTCATTTTTGCAGCATAGGAAGCAGCCTTAGAGAGGCAAAGAAATTTGTCCCAGGCTGCACAGCAGGAACGCAGCAGAGGTGGGACTTGAACTCAGAGCTTTCTAAGTGCAGAGCCCATCCTTCTGCACACAATAGCGAACATTTTAACACCTGCTGTTGGGCTAAAATACTCGTCTAAGTGCTTTTTATATATACTGTTTCATTTATTCTTCACCACAAACCCATAAGGGTCATTCTGTTATTATCCCTGTTTACAGATGAGGAAACTGAGGTCCCAAGGGAATAGATCACTGGCCCACGGTCACCCCACTAGGAAGTAGGAGAGCTGGAAACAAGGTTTCACTATGTTTCCAGGCTGGCCTCTAATGCCTGGGCTCAAGTAATCCTCCTACCTCAGCCTCACAAAGTGCTGGGATTACAGGTGTGAGCCACCCTGCCCAGCCACAACACGTATTTTGTGACTGCTTTATTTCACCAGCATACGTTCTCAAGGTTCATCCATGTTGTGGCAGAATTTCTTTTCTTTTAAAAGCTAAATAACATTCATTGTTTGGATGGGCCACGTTTTGTTTATCCTTTTATCTGTCCATGGACACCTGGGTTGCTTTCACCTTTTGGCTACTGTGAATAATGCTGCTAGGAACATGACTGTACAAATGTCTCTTTGAGACCCTGCTTTCAATTCTTTTGAATATATACCCAGAAGTGGCATTGCTGGATCATATGGTAATTCTATTATTACATTTTTGAGGAACCACAATGTTTCCACAGTGGCTGCACTATTTTAGATTCCCAGCCACAGTGTACCAGAGTTTAACATCTCCACATCCTCGCCAATGCTTATTTTCTGTGTTTTTATAGTAGCCATCCTGAAGGGTGCAAAGTGGTATCTCCTTATGGTTTTGATTTGAATTTCTTAATGATTTGTGATCTTGAGCATTCTTTTCATATGCATGTTGGCCATTTGTGTATCTTCTTTGGAGAAAGTCCATTCAAATCCTTTGCACATTTTTTAATAGGGTTATTTTGGTTTTGTTACTGTTGAGTTGTGGGGTTCTTTATATATCATGGATATTAACCCCTTTTCAGATATGTGATTTGTAAATATTTTCTTCCATTCCATAGGTTGCCTTTTCACTGTGTTGAGTGTATCCTTTGATACACAGAAGTTTTAATGTTAATGTATTCCAGTTTATCTATTTTTACTTTTGTTGCCTGTGTTCTTGGTGTCATTACCAAGAAATAACTGTCAAATCTATTGTCCTGAAGCATTTCTTCTATGTTTTCTTTTAAGGGTTTTATAGTGTTTGCTCTTATGTTTAGGTCTTTGATCCATTTTGAACTAATTTTTGTTTATGGTGTAAGTTAAGGGTCCAGTTTTATTCTTTTTTTTTTTTTTTTTTTCTGAGACAGAGTCTCGCTCTGTCACCCAGGCTGGAGTGCAGTGGCGCGATCTCGGCTTACTGCAAGCTCTGCCTCATGGGTTCATGCCATTCTCCTGCCTCAGCCTCCCGAGTAGCTGGGACTACAGGTGCATGCCACCATGCCCGACTAATTTTTTTGTATTTTTAGTAGAGACAGGGTTTCACTGTGTTAGCCCGGATGGTCTTGATCTCCAGACCTCGTGATCTGCCCACCTCGGCCTCCCAAAGTGCTGGGATTACAGGCATGAGCCACTGTGCCTGGCGTAGTTTCATTCTTTTACTAATACATGTGGATATCCAGTTTTCCCAGGATCATTTGTTCAAAAGACTGTCCTTTCCACCATTGAATGGTATTGACACCCTTGTCGAAAATCATTTGACCATATATGCAAAGGTTTATATGGGGGCTTTCTAATCCGTTTCACTGTCTATGTGTCTGGCATAAATACTAAGCCCACAGTGTTTGATTACCCTATCTTTTTAATAACTTTTGAAACCAGGAAGTATGACACTTCCAACTGTTCTTCTTTTTCAAGATTGTTTTGGCTCTTCAGGGTTCCTTTGAGAATCCATATAAATTTTAGAATAACATTTTCTATTTCTGGGAAAAAAGAACACCATTGGGATTTTGATAAAGACTGCATTAAATCTGTAGGTTGCTTGGGTAGTACTGATGTTCTAAACAATGTCAGGTCTTCCAATTCATGAACATGGGTTGTCTTTCCATTTATTTGTATCTTCTTTAATTTCTTTCAGCAACATTGTGTAGTTTTCAATGTACAAGTCTTTTGCCTCCTTGGTTAAGTTTATTTCTAATATTTTCTTCTTTTTGATGCTATTGTAAATGGAATTGTTTTCTTATTTTACTTTTCAGCTTGTTTATTGTTAGTGTATAGAAATACCACTGATTTTTGCATGCTGATTTTGTATCCTGTGTACAAAATAAATGATTTTGTATCATTTATTATGAATTCAGTGTTATATGTATGTGTGTGTGTGTGTGTTTGTGTGTGTGTATAATCTTTAGGGCTTTCTACATATAAAAATCATGTTGTCCAACAATACAGGTAATTTTAATTCTGGGATATATTGAATGCCTTTCACTTCTTTTTCTTGTCTAACTGCTCTGGCTAGGACTTCCAGTACTATTTCAAATAGAAGTGGTGAGGGTGGGCATCTTTATATCATTCCTGGTCTTAGAGGAAAAGTCTTAGTCTTTCACCACTGAAAATTATGTTAGCTATGAGCTTTTCACGTATGGCCTTTATTATGTTGATGTAGTTTTCTTCTATTCCTAGTATTTTTTTAGTGTTTTCATCATGGAAAGAATGTTGAATTTTGCCAAGTGCTTTTACTCCATCAGTCCAGATAGTCACCTGGTTCTTCCTTTTCATTCTGTTAATGCATTATATTAGACAGATTGATTTTCATGTTGAACCATCCCTGCATTCCAGGAATAAATCCCACTTGGTCATGGTGCATAATCCTTTTAATAAGCTGTTGAATTATGTTTGCTAGTATTTTGTTGAAGATTTTTGCATCAGTATTCATTAGGGATATTGGTCTGTAGTTTTCTTTTCTTATAATGTCTTTGGTTTTACTGACAGGGTAATGCTGGTCTCATACTTCGCCTTTTGAGTCTCAGCTTCTCCATCTGTAATATAGAAATTATAGTAGAACTCCCTGTAAAGGGCTGTTTTGCAGATTAAATGAGGGAATGAACACAAAGTGCTTTGGTAAGGCCCAGTTCACAGGAACTTCTCAAAATATGTTAGCTTATAATAATAATAAAAACAGAACAGCAGTTAATCTCATAATGAGACAGCTCAGCAGAGTGGAGCTTGTATATTCAGCCTATGTTGGCAGCAGAGCTTTCTACCAACATCAGTTTTTTGCAGTTATCTAAATACAAGAGGGAGTGGTATTATCAGGCAGTCCTCAGAAACTCTCCCTTGGCCTAACACGAGGCAGAGGCTTGTCCCATTTTGTGGTATCATCCAAAACTTCCTGCTGGCTTTGATTTCTTAATCACAGCTTGACAGCTTCTGAGGAGCTAAAAGTAATGGGATTTGGGAAGAGAAAAAAAAAAATGCAACACATAGAACTTATCTCTTTGATGAGTTATTAAGAGTTCATAGGCTGGGTGCCGTGGCTCACACCTGTAATCCCAGCACTTTTGGAGGCTGAGGCGGGTGGATCACCTGAGGTCTGGAATTTGAGACCAGCCTGGCTAACATGGTGAAACGCTGTCTCTACTAAAAATACAAAACTAGCTGGATGTGGTGGTGCACCCCTGTAATCCCAGCTACTCGGAGGCTGAGCCAGCAGAATTGCTTGAACCTGAGAGGCAGAGGTTGCAGTGAGCCAGGATCGCACCACTGCACTCCAGCCTGGGTGACAGAGCAAGACTCCATCTCAAAAAAAAAAAAAAGAGAGAGAGAGTTCTTAGAGCACAAAGAAATGTGGTCAATAGGAATGGAGATGAAGATGATGTGGGTAGCATTTCCCAAAGAGATAATATGTTTTCATGTTTATTTAATAAACTTTATTTTGTTGTGTGTTTGTTTTGAGACAGGGTCTCACTCTGTTGCCCAGGCTGGAGTGTGGTGGTGCCATCATGGCTCACTGCAGCTTCAACTTCCTGGGCCAAAGCAATCCTCCCACCTCAGTCTCCCAAGTAGTTAAGACCACGGGTGTGCACCACCACACCTGGCTAATTCTTTTATTTTTGTAGAGATAGGGTCTCCCTATGTTGCCCAGGCTGATCTTGAACTCCTGGGTTCAAGCCTCCTGCCTTGGCCCCTCAAAGTACTGGCATTTCAGGCATGAGCCAACATGCCTGGCCTAGACTTTTTTTTTTTTTTTTTTTAGCAGTTTTAGGTTCACAGAAAGTTGAGCTGTAACAACCCCTCCCCCACCACACTCACACATACACACACAGTTTCCCCTATTATTAAAATCTTCGTTACTATGATACATTTGTTGCAATTGATGAATCAATATTCGTATGTTATTATTAACTCAAGCCCAGAGTTTACATTAGGATTCATTCTTCACGTTATAAAGTTCTATGGGTTTTGACATAGGCATAATGTCAGGTGTTCACCAATACAGAATCATACAGAATAGTTTCACTGCCCTAAAGATCCCCTGTGCTTACCTGTTCAACACAGCCCCCCACCTTCCCCTGACCCCTGGCAACCACAAATCTTTCTATAGTTTTATCTTTTTAAAAGTTTCATGTAGTTGAAATCATACAATATGTAGCCCTTTTAGATTAGCTTTTTTCACTAAGCAATATGCATTTAAAGTTCCTCTGTATCTTTTTGTGGCTTGAGAGCTCATTTCTTTTTATCATTGACTAATATTTCATTGTATGTATGTACCAGTTTGTTTATCCATTTACCTTCTGAAGAACATTTTGGTTGCTTCCAGTTTTTGGCAATTATGAATAAAGATGCTATAAACATGTATCCAAAATAAATGAGTCTTAAAACCCAGCAATAAGAAAACAACCCAAATTAAAGATGGACAAAAGATCTGAACAGATACTTTGCCAAAGAAGATATACAGATGGCAAATAAGCATATGAAAAGATTTCAAACATCACATTTCACTTGGCAATTACAAATAAAAGAATATATCTCCCCATTTTTTTTCTTTAGCCTCTTGATGCAATTGATTACATTAATTGATTTTCAAATGCCAAATCAGTTCTTGAATACCTGGAATAAATCCCACTTAGTTGTGTATAATTATTTTTATACATTGTTGGATTATATTTACTAATATTTTGTTGAAGACTTCACATCTATGTATATGAGAGATATCGGCTTGTAGTTTTCCTTTCTTGTAATGTGTTTATCTTGATTGGATATTCAGGTGATATTGGCCTCACAGAATAAGTTAGGAAGTATTCCTCCTGCTTCTATTTTCTGGAAGAGATTGTAGGGAGCTGGTATCATTTCTTCCTTAAATGTTTGATAAAATTCACCAGGGAACCCATCTGGGCCTGGGGCTTTCTGCTTTAGGTTATTAACTATTGATTCAAATTCTTTAATAGATAAGGGCCCAGATCATCTGTTCCTCCTTGTATGAGTTTGGGTAAATTGTGTCTTTCAAGAAATTGGTCCATTTCATCTAAGTTATCAAATTTGTGGACAGAGAGCTGTTTACAATATTCCTTTATATATCATTATAAATAATATATAAAATAATAATATAAATGATATATAAATTATAAATATAAATATTTATATAACATTTATAAAATAAATATGTTATATATTATAAATATAATATAAATATATATTGATATGATATAAAAACATATGTTATATAAATATATAACATATGTTTTATAGCATGTAAATAGGAATATAAAATATATTTTTATAAATATTCTATAACAAATATATCCATGAGATCAGCTGTGATGGCCTCTCTTTCATGTCTGATATCAATAATTTGTGTCTTCTTTTTTTCTTGGTTACCTACTAGAGGTTTGTCAGTTCTATTGATCTTTCCAAAGAACTAACTTTTGTTTTGTTTGATTCTCTCTATTGTCTTCAATTTCATTCATTTCTGATCTAATTTTTCTTTCAGTTCTTCTGTCTATGTTAGGCTTATATTGCTCTTCTTCCTCTAGTCTCCTAAGGTAGAAACTTTGATTATTGATTTCAGATCTTTCTTCTTTTCTTATGTGTGTATTCGAGGCTATAAATTTCACCGGGCGCGGTGGCTCATCCCTGTAATCCCAGCTCTCAGGGAGGGAAGAGGCGGGAGTAGCTTGAGCCCAGGAGTTTTGAGACCTGCCTGGGTAATATAGCGAGACCCCGTTCTCCTGAAAAAGAAAAAAAAAAAAAAAGTCAAGGCTATAAATTTCCCTGTAAGCACTGCTTTCACTGCTTCCCACAAATTTTAAGTTGTATTTTCATTTTCATTTAGTTAAGATAATTTTTAATTTCTCCTGAGAGTTCTTCCTTCACCGTGTGTTATTTAGAAATGTGTTGTTTAATCTCCAAATGTTTTGGGATTTTCCACCTATCTTTCTGTTACTGATTTCAAGTTTATTCCATTGTGGTCTGAGAGCATACTCAACATGATTTCTGTTCCTTTAAATTCATTGAGGTGTGTTTTATGGCTCAGAATGGGGTATAGCTTAGTGAGTGTTCCATGTCAGCCCAAGAAGAACGTGCACCTTGTTGTTGTTGGGTTAAGTGTTCTATAAATATCAATTAGATCTTGTTGATTGACAGTGTTGTTCAGTTTAACTATGCCTTTACTAATTTTCTGCCTGCTGGCTCTGCTAATTACTGACAGAGGGTTGTGGGAGTTTCAGCTGTCATATTGGGCTTATCTATTTTTCTTTGCAGTTCTATCAGTTTTTGCCTTGTGTATTTTGGCACTCTGTTGTTAGGTGCATGCACATCAAGCATTGTTATATCTTCTTGGAGAATTACCCCTTTACCATTATTTATGGCTCTCTTTTTTTTTTTTTTGAGTCTCGCTCATGTCACCCAGGCTGGAGTGTCATGGCGTAGTCTCAGCTCACTGCAACCTCCACCTACTGGGTTCAAGCGATTCTCCTTCCACAGCCTCCTGAGTGGCTGGGATTACAAGTGTGCACCACTACACCCAGCTAATTTTTGTATTTTTAGTAGAGATGGGGTTTCACCATGTTGGTCAGGCTGATCTCAAACCCCTGACCTCAGGGGATCTGCCCACCCTGGCCTCCCAAAGTGCTGGGATTACAGGCATGAGCCACCACGCCTGGCCTAATGCTTCTCTTTATCCCCAGTTTTTCTTGTTCTGAAACTGCCTTGGCTGCAGTTAGTATGGCTACTTCAGCTTTCTTTTGTGTTTCCATATTTTGGGTGGCAAAGTGTTTGGTGGAAACTTGGAAAGTGGCTAACAGCACAGATATTTGAATCAGGCAAACCTGATTACAAGCCAGGTGACTTGTCAAGTGGGGTGACTTTGGGTAAATTCATTCTGTGCCTCAGTTTCCCTATCTACCAAATGGGAAACTATTCCTAGATTGTTGTGAAGATGAAATAGGGCAATGCGATAAAACACTAAGCAATTTCCTGGCTTGTAAGGTGTAAGTAATATGTTTTATTGTTACTCTAGTATACATATTAATATATTTTATTATTAATATAAGCTCTAGGTTGTTACATGATGGAACTTTATATGTCTAAGTGCAAGTACTTTTATATAAAAGCTGGACAGGGCACCCTGAGAAGATAAACTTAGAAAATAATTGCAAAGTCTCAAGCTGGCATGGATGTCTGGTTGACAGTGCCCTTAAAAGATGAAGACTTTGGCTGGGCACGGTGGCTCACGCCTGTAATCCCAGCACTTTAGGAGACCAGGGCATGTGGATCATGAGGTCAGGAGTTTGAGACCAGCCTAGCCAATATGGTGAAACCCCATCTCTCACGCCTGCAATCTCAGCATTTTGGGAGGCCGAGGTGGGTGGATCACAAGGTCAAGAGATCGAGACCATCCTGGCTAACATGGTGAAACCCTGCCTCTACTAAAAATACAAAAAATTAGCCAGGCGTGGTGGTGGGCGCCTATAGTCCCAGCTACTCGGGAGGCTGAGGCAGGAGAATGGTGTGAACCCAGGAGGCGGAGCTTGCAGTGAGCCGAGATCACGCCACTGCACTCCAGCCTGGGCGACAGAGCAAGACTCTGTCTCAAAAAACACAAACAAACAACCAAACAAACAAACAAACAAAAATTAGCTGGGTGTGGTGGCGCACGCCTGTAGTCCCAGCTACTCGGGAGGCTGAGGCAGAAGAATTCCTTGAACCCGGGAGGTGGAGGTTGCAGTGAGCCAAGATCGTGCCACTGCACTCCAGCCTGGGTGACAGAGCGAGACTCTGTCTCAAACAAAAAAGACGAAGACTTCAGTGTGCCCTGCAGCTCACAGTCGGAACATTTCCCTTCATCCCTCCAGGGCCCTGCGGCTAGCGGAACATGCAGTCACCTCGTTTATGCTGAGCTTCGCTCAGTCCTCTTATTAAAGTGAAATTACACAGGAGCTTCCGTCCGCTGCCATCAGTTCACAGACGCACTGGCTGGGGCCCCTTTCCTTTGGGGAAACATGGTCACCCCAAGCCCCCTTTTGAAAAGCAGGCCATCTGTGGTTAGGCAAATCCTGAGTAGCTTTTAAGAAGCAATGGAAATAACTAATCGCATGGGAAATGTTTATTTTACATCAAGGTTTTTCAAAGGTAGTTATAAAACTATGTATGTAGGGTGTCATTAATTTTGTTTAAAAAAAATTTAAAAGAACGTAAGCATAGAAAAAAACGTTGAAGGATGTGAACCTCAATGTTAACCATGGCTGCCACTGGTGGGGGTGGGATTATAAGTAATGGTAATGGCTTCTTTAGTACTTTTCTCTATTTCTTGTTTGGGCCATTTCTGCCTCCTGCCCTGGTACTGAGTACCACCATAAATACCCATGTGGAGTCAGGACAATAGGAAATGGCTAATTCCTTGACCATTTTCAGTTTTGGTAAAATTAAAAAAATAATAAAAACAAACAAAAAGAAAAGAAAATGGCCAATTCCCTGGTCCCGTATTTGCTCAATATGACTCTCCCAAGATCCCTTTGCCTTTGTGTTGCCTGATTTCCCCACTCAACAACTTAGGTACCTGTCCCCAGGTCTGGTGTCAGACAGAGCACATATCCCAAGCTCCTTCACGCACTAGCTGTGTGGCCTTGGGCAAGTCACTTAACCTCTCTGATCTTCAGCGTCCTCCTTTTAAAATGAGGATTGTCGTGATGATCTGGTGGCGTCAAAACAGGTAAAGCACTCAGCTCGAAACATTAGGGGCTGTGTCATTTTTGTTTCCATGGCTACGACTGTCCTCCTTCTCCGTTGCAGTCTCCTGACATCGACAACCACCATGCACTCATTGAATATAACGAGGCGGAGCGCAACTTTGTTCTCCAGGACTTCAATTCCCGCAACGGCACGTTTGTCAACGAGTGCCACATTCAAAACGTGGCTGTGAAGCTCATCCCTGGAGACATCCTGAGATTTGGGTCTGCAGGGCTGACCTATGAACTGGTCATTGAAAACCCACCTCCGGTGAGTCCGGGCCACTGGGGGATAGAGGGGCCGTGTCGCCTTCGTGCAGCCCGGCGCTCGCATGCAGCTGCAGGGTGGCACTCATCCACAGCGGTGCCACTGTGATCACACGCTGCACTCAGGCGGCAGAGACAGAGTCGACCCTGTGGAGTTCTGAGTCATTCTGGCGGGTCCTGGGAGGGAGAGAATCTTAGCACCCTCTTCTGGGCATTTCTTGGAGTTGCATCTTGGCTCACATAGAACCAGTTTTCCAAAAATGTGCAACTTCCTGAGAGGAAGTGGAAAACAACGTGTGCTTTTGAAAATGCAGAGATGGATTTCATTTTTAGGCAGATCAGTGCTCTGCTCCTTCCTAGCTCTGTGACCTGGGCCAGACTTCTTCATATGCCCAGGTCTCTGCCTTCTTGATGGCACATGGCATCAAGAGAATGTCTGTAGAGCCTGAGACTCAGCGTCCAAGTAGACACTCTCAACACATAAGCACCTGAAAAGCTAAGTCTGTGAAGGCTGAGCCAGTGTTTCCCTAAACATGTCTGATTATCAGAATTTAAGGGGGACTGTTCAGTAAAATTACAGGTTCTCGGGGCACCTCCATGGGAAATTCTAATTTTGTGACTTGCCAGTGGGGGAGGAGGCGGACATACAATATCTGTATTTCTTTTTTTTTCATACAAAGATATTTATTGAAGTATTATTTGTAGTGGCATAACATTTGAAACCTAAATGCCCATCAAAAGGGACATTGTTTAATAAAATATAGGGGTTTCATTTTTATGTGGATAACTATGAGGTATAGTTGACATACAATAACACTGTACATGTCTAAAGCATATCTTTTGCTAGGTTTGGGCACATGGATATACCTGTGAAGCCATTGCCACAACCAAGGCAGCAAGTGCACCCGTCACACTACAGGGTTCCTCATGACCTTGGCATTTGTTTTCTTCCTTGCTTTGAACAGCTTTATAGAGGTATAATTTATGCAGCATAAACCCTGCCCATTTTAAGCGTACAATTCAACACATTTTAGTGTATTTACAGAAGGGTGCAGCCATCTCCACAAGCCACTTTCAGAACATTGCCATCACCACGTCCTAGAAAGGAACCTCTGAGATACTTGACTTTTTGTGTTGGTTTGTGTAATTTTTTATGTTTTAAATTGTGGTAAAATACATATAACATGAAATTCACCATATTCACCATTTCTAAGGAACAGTTCGGTGTTGAGTGCATTCACATTGTGGCGCTGCTGTCACACCGTTGATCCACAGAACTCTTTTCATTTTGCAAAACTGAAACTCTGTCCCTATTAAACAAGAGCACACTGTCTGCCTGTTGCCTTCTCATCCTAGCCTCTAAAGACCACCATTCTACTTCCTGTGTCTGTGAATCTGACTACTCTGTGTACCTTGTATAAGTGAAATCATACAATATTTGTCCTTTTGTGTCTGGCTGGTTTCACTTAGCACCAAGTCCTCAAGGTTCATCCGTGTTGTAGCATGCGTCAGACCGTCCTTCCTTTTGAAAGCTGAAGAATGCTCCCATGTATGATAGACCACATTTTGCTTATCCGTTCTTCCATGGGTAGACACGTGGGCTCCTTCCACCTTTTGCCTGTTGCAAATGATGCAACTGTGAATCTAAGTGTACAAATTTGGGGAGGGGTATTTTGTTTTAATCACATAAGTGTGTCACCCAGTGGTAAAGACGTCCAACCTTCACTACTGAAGGAGCAAGAGAATGTATTATAAAAGATTCTGTTTTGGCCGGGCCTGGTGGCTCACACCTGTATTCCCAGCACTTTGGGAGGCTGAGCCGGGCAGATTGCCTGAGCTCAGGAGTTTGCGACCAGCCTGGGCAACACGGTGAAACCCCATCTCTACTGAAATACAAAAAAAAAAATTAGCCGGGCATGGTGGCAGGCGCCTGTAGTCCCAGCTACTCTGGAGGCTGAGGCAGGAGAATTGCTTGGACCCAGGAGGTGGAGGTTGCTGTGAGCTGAGATCACGCCACTGCACTTCAGCCTGGGTGACAGAGCGAGACTCCACCTCAAAAAAAAAAAAAAAAAAAGATTCTGTTTTGTATAACAGTTTATATTTTGTTGATGAACGAGAACAGTAGAGTTATTATAATGGAATAATGAGGAGGAGCAGGAGGGACACTGTGGTAAGGCATTTACCTGCTTTCCCTTATTTAATGCAACAGCCTATGGCATGGGCTCTCTCATGATCCCCATTTTACAGACAAGAAACCTGAAACTCAGAGAGATTAAGTAATTTGCCCAGGACCACACAGCTAGTCACTGTGAATTAAACTCTGTCTCCATTTGCAGGTAACAACTGGGAGAAAACCATTGGGTCAGCTGCTAGCTGCAGCAGTATCATCAACTGGTTTTCAAAGACAACAAAGCACACTTTTTTTTTTTTTTTTGAGATGGAGTCTCGCTCTGTTGCCCAGGCTGGAGTACAGTGGCCCGAGCTCGGCTCGCTGCAAGCTCCGCCTCCCGGGTTCACGCCATTCTCCTGCCTCAGCCTCCCGAGTAGGTGGGACTACAGGCGCCCGCCACCGCACCCGGCTCATTTTTTGTATTTTTAATAGAGACGGGGTTTCACCGTGTTAGCCAGGATGGTCTCGATCTCCTGACCTCGTGATCCGCCTGTCTCGGCCTCCCACAGTGCTGGGATTACAGGCGTGAGCTACCACGCCTGGCCAACAAAGCACACTTTTACAGTCACTTGGCTGTACATGAATTTTAAAAATTCTTATTTCTACATGCAGTTGCCTCCTGCTTTATTAGCTAAGGAACTGTTGGCAGCCAGACAGATGCTCCCTGGCCCATGCCCAGGGCACCTCACAGCAGCCTGAGCCTTTCCAGGGGGCAAGCTGAGCCTCTGTCCCTGCCAGGGTTTCCTCAGAAGACCCCCCTGCCTCCACCCCATCCTCACAAAACTGCCCTCGGCTCCCTTTCAGAGCATTCCTAGATCGAGAGACGTTTGTGCAGGCTTCCTCTGAGCTCTTAGTGACAAAAGGTCCTTTGCAGGCCTGAGTGAGGGCAGCCATGTGGACTGAGTTTCTCCTTCCGATGGCTTTGCTTTCTATTTGCCCGATGACCTCGACCTGTAAGCTATAAAAAAGAAAAAGGGAGGTAGTGAAGAGCGTCTCTCATCAAATCTCATCTCATTTTGGGGTCCAGTTTTTCTAAGAAATGTGTAGCTGTCTTGATTCCAGCATACTCTTGTCTCTTATTGATTCTTTGAGTCCCTGGAGAGGGCGCTGTGACTTCCCCGTGGTAGAGTTTTCAAGGATTGTTTCCTTTGGAAGAGGATTGTCCTAATATCGTAAGGCTTAGCTGCTCTTTTCCCAAGAAAGAGTTCCCAAACGGAAAAATTTATTTCAGCCTTTGTGGTGACCATAACCAACAGAGAGGGACGTGACAGCCATTTCAACAGGGAATGGGAGGTGGAGGCAGAAGTTAGAGACCCTAATGTGTTTGTAGACATCACAGTGGCTAGCGTGGGTGTCCTGAAGTTCAAGTGAGTCTGCCCCACACAGTTCTGCCCTGCTCTTGACCAGCTGTGGGATCATGCACAACTTGCGTCACCTCTCAAAGCCTCAGTTCCCATTTCTGTAAAATTGGAATCCTAATAGTTCCTCCCATGTGGGGTTACTGTAGTATTAAAGGGGTCATTGTTTGCAAATTGCTTAGCCCAGCACCTGGCACCTATGATAGCGGGAAGATAAGAGGAGCACGCTGGCAGCCACCTGCCTCCGCTGTGAGCCTTCCCATGGACAGAAAACTTCCCAAGACCTCCCAATGACTAGGTGGATGCCTTCGCAAATAACTTACCCATGGAGTGACATACAAGGTAGAAAAACAGAAACTCTTGGTTGACAAAGTACATTGGCATCCACGATATGCTTAAGGGTACACGTTGTATATCATAGCTTTTTTTGCCAAAGTATAGCCTAGGGGCCGGGCGTGGTGGCTCATGCCTGTAATCCCAGCACTTTGGGAGGCCAAGGCAGGAGGATCGCTTGAGGCCAGGAGTTTGAGACCAGCCTGGCCAATATAGTGAAACCCCATGTCTACCAAAAACACAAAAAATTAGCCAGGCGTGGTGGCACATACCTATAGTCCCAGCTACTCAGGAGGCTGAGGCACAAGAATTGCTTGAACCCGGGAGGCAGAGGTTGCAGTGAGCGAAGATCATGCCACAGCCTGGGCAACAGAGTGAGACTCTGTCTCAAAAAAAAAAAAAAAAGAAAAGAAAAAAAAAGTATAGCCTGGGGCCACCATCTTGCACAACTCGTCACCATTCACAGTAGAGTCCACGAAGATGGCACCCCCTGGAGTTGTGCGAGGCATAACCTACAGGGCCATTTGCAACGCCCTGAAGCAACTGTTGAGTAGTAACGTGGAGTCTCTGCCTAAGTGTCAGGCGTGTGAAATCCAAGTCACAAAGTCAGGTGTGCTTGCCACGTTGTGCCTGCCATTATGATGTTTGCTTGTTGGTTTCTTCAGTGCTTTATGATTTCCAGGAAAGGAGCTGTGAGTGAGGGTTGTCCTGTGAACACTAGTGCTGTTCTTATAAAGCAGCTAGGTAAGGAAACCTACATTGGCCTGTTCTGCCCTGCTCCCATTCCAGCCAGAGCTTCCCACGTGACTTCTGGATGCAGTCCTTTGTCCCTCTTGCAACCTCATGACATCCTGCCCAACCTAAAGAGTGCCCATGTGCCTGGCTACTCACTGCCTTAAAGGGGAAGCTCTTTAGGAGTGCAGTGAAGAACACAAAGGCTTTGGAGTACGATAGACTGAAGTTCAAACTCCAACGGCAATCTAGCCTTTCTGAGCCTCAGTTTCCAACTTTTGCTGGGCAGGAACACAGGCTCCCTTTCCCCCTTCAGAATCTGCATACAGGCCTTTGGGACCATCCCATCACCGTATAAACTGAAGCCCAAAGAGGTTCTGCAATGTTCCCAAGATTGTGTAATCAGTTACGGCCAGAACCAGGATTAAGTCTCCTAAGTCCCAGTCTGGAAGTCTTTCCCAACAGCCCAGAGCACCTCGGTAACCTGAATGCTCAGGCAAGTTCCTCACTGCAGTGCTGCCAGCCTGCCACTTCACATGCTCATGGGGGATGATATATCATGTGGGTAGAAACGAAAGCCACCGATGATAGAAGAAAATGCAGTTTCAGATAGGGGCTTCCTCATTCGCCTCCACTATCTTTTCACCAGGGATGTTGCTGAAGTTCCTGGACAAACTCAGTTCCCCCCTTTCAGTTTCTTTTTTGATGCTGATGATAATGTCTGGTGGCTAATGTTTAATGAGCACTTATTATACGTACCAGGAAGTGTTCTAAGTACTTAATATATATGATCTCATTCAGTTCTCACAAAGTAAGAAGTATCTGTTGTCATCTCCATTTTACAGGTGAGGCACAAAATGTAACACATTTTTCGGGGTTATAGATGGTAGGAGGCAGAGGAGATAGATGAACAAATTCTGCTTAATTCTAAATCCCGTGTTCTTAACCAGAGGTCGGCAGACTACATCCCATGGGTCAAATTGAGACCATCTCCTGTTTTTATAAATAAAGTTTTATTGTAACACCTCCATGCCCACCAGTGTTTGCTTTTCTGCTCCAGTGGCAGAGTTGAGTAGACAGAGATCATATGGGACACAAAGCCAAAAATATTTACTCTCTGGCTCTCTAAGCAAAAGTTTACCAACCTCCACTCATAACACTATGCTATTCTGCCTCTTTCATTTACCCAGTGTCTGAAGGAAGGGCTAAAAAGGAGGATAGGAGATTCTGGGGATAGGAGAAAGAACGAATGCCCCTGCTATCTGCTAGGAACTGCGCTGGTTAATAGTTTACTTAGTTAACTGAGGAATAGGAAAAAGGGAAAATACGCTTTGAACAGTCTTCATTACCTCTTTTTTTTTTTCTGAGACGGAGTCTCACTCTGTTGCTTAGGCCGGAGTGCAGTGGCACGATCTCGGTTCACAGCAACCTCTGCCTCCTGGGTTCAAGCAATTCTCATGCTTCAGCCTCCCAAGTAGCTAGGATTCAGGCGCCCGCCACCACGTCTGGCTAATTTTTGTATTTTTAGTAGAGACAGAGTTTCGCCATGTTGGCCAGGCTGGTCTCGAACTCCTGACCTCAGGGGATCTGCCCACCTTGGCCTCCCAAAGTGCTGGGATTACCTGCCTTCATTACCTCTTTAAAACAGAACTTGGAGATATGTGGTTCTAAATATACACATACATGTATATGCATTTGCATATATAGTAATATAATCATATTGATACATCTGATAAATATGCTTGACATTAATTTGTAATATATACAACAGATGAATGTTTATAAATTTTACCTGTTTCTTCAACTGGAAGTTTTTTTTTAAAAAAAACTTTGGAATGTTTTCCCTGGTATAACTTTTGAAACAGAAATTTGAGGTTTATAGTCCAGAGGCTGCTGTAGCTAAAGAACTGTTTATTTGTTCCAAATTTCTCCACCTAATGTTTTACTACCTGTGGTTGGTTCCTTGGTCTTAAATCACTTCTTCTCTGGGGCCACTGCTTTACTCTTACAAGTTTAAAGGTAAATTTGGTGCATGATTATAGCCTGGTGGGTGTTATTCAAACAAGTCAGAACTCGCATTAACACCTTTCATTCTGAGTACATAGTGATATTTGTGCTCGTGTCAATAAGCATATTTTCCAGGAAATTTTACTGTTTGCAAGTGTCAGAAACCCAACTCAGACTAGCCTAAGCAAAAGAAGGAGAAGAAGAAGTAGTTGAAGTTATTTTTCATGTAACTGAAAAGGCCAGAAGCACCAGCTTCAGGCCTGGCTAGATCCAGGTGCTCAAGGGATGCTCAAGAATGTCTGTTGGGGTTACCTCTCCCGGCTTTGGAGCCCCCCTCCCTCTTTCTCTGTACCGGGAGCTTCTTCCTTCTGTCTTCTTCCTTCTTTCTTGTCTGTTAAACTTTCCGATCCTTAAAACAAAACAAAACAAAAAAAAGGAATCTGTCTCTTTCATCTTTGTGAGCTTCATAGTCTCAAGCAGATTCTTGCCCCACCTGTAATGAGGTGGCCACTGGCAACCCCAGCACCTTCCAAACTCAGCAGCTCTAGGAAAAGAGCAAGCCTCCTCATTGGCTTAGCTTGGATCACATGACTATCCCCAAACCAATCACTGAAGCCAGAGACATGGACTGCTCTGACTGGCCAGGCCTGGGACATACTCCCTACCCCGGAGTGGAGCGGATGAGCCCCACTACGATTAATGGACTCAGAATTGTGGGAGGGAGGGGTGTCTCCCCCACACCCATGCAGGAGATGGATGCAATGTAGGGAGGAAAAAAAAAAAATCCCATGGCAAGAAAGCATTCCTCCTGCCTAAGCTGAGCCTCCGCAATGAGATTCCGGGCCAGGAGCTTGGGGAAAGAAAATGAAGAATAATCCATTCTCTATCAGGAAAGTTGCAGGCCGGTCTCCAAGGAAGTAGGGTGGCTTGTTTTTCTCCTCTGTGTATGTTGAGAAGGACACACAGTTGGGGGTTTAGTCATCCATCCCAGGGAAGGTGGCAGTTCCCATCTTCATGGGACCATTAAATACTCCCCGTTCTTGAGAAGGATGTGACTTTGCCTGTAACCAGGCCAAGTAACTGGGGATTGAACAAAGAACCAGAGAGCACGGCACACTTCAGAAGAAACGTCTCGATAGCCAAGCTTTGTCATCTCCCAGCCCGATCACGTAGTATTTTTCCTCTACACTGTGCTGTTACAGCTCCTGGGGGGGACCTGCTGATGTGATGAAAAATCCTGAGACCGGGTTTTTTTATATCAAAGGACATTTTCCAAAGCCCGTGAAGTGGAGGGCACGGGGCAGCAGGCAGTCTCAGGCACAATGTCCTCGGCAAAAACACAGAAGGACTCCTGAAGTTTGCTTCGTCCTCAGATGTCTACAGAGTGTGCAGACAGCATAGAGGACTGCAGGGAGGAGCGCAGGCGGAAGCCTTAGCATCCTGGTGAAACAGAACACAGACGACCCGGCCCAAAACCCCAGGGATCAACCGTGGCTGTTTCCTGCAGATCACACTCTTCCCAAACCGCAGCCACAGATCAGAGGAAGTAGAGGCTGAAAGTAGACCCAGAGGACCACCTGTATGAATAAGCGACATTAGTGGTTCCACGTGGATTTTGTATTATTTTTTTCTGGTAACTCAAAGGTCCCTTAAAAGAGTTTTGTTTTTGTTTTTTAATTAAATAACCTGGCCAGGCATGGTGGCTCACACCTGTAATTCCAGCACTGTGGGAGGTCAAGGTGGGTGGATCACTTGGGGCCAGGAATTTGACACCAGTCTGACCAACATGGCAAAACCCCGTCTCTACTAAAAATACAAAAAATTAGCCAGGTGTAGTGGCGCATGCCTGTAATCCTAGCTCCTCGGGAAGCTGAGTCATAAAAATCGCTTGAACCCAGGAGACGGAGGTTGCAGTGAGCTAAAATCACGCTACTGTACTCCAGCCTGGGTGACAGAGTGAGACACTGTCTCAAAAAAAAAAAAAAATTAAATAGCCTTTTTATTTTGGAATAATGTTAGATTCACAGAAGAGCTGTGATGATTGTACAGAGAGTTCCTGTCTACCGCCTCCCAGTTTACCCCATGGTTAACATCTGACATGACCATAGTACAGTTTTCAAAATCAAAAAAAGAAAAATCAACATCGGTACATTTTTATTAATATCAGCTAAACTTCAGGATCCATGATGCATTGGGGCACCATATTCATTTGATTATCATATCTCCTGGTCTGTGAAAATTTCTCAGTCTTTCCTTGATTTCCGTGGCCTTGACCATCCTGAGAATACTGGCCAGATATCCCAGAGAATGACCCCTGGTCTGGATTCATCTGATGTTTTCCTCTGGTTAGAGTGGGGTCACAGCTTTCGGAAAGCATGCCACAAAGGCAAAGTGTCGCTATCGTCTTATCATTTCAGGGGCACTGATAGCCACCTGGCATCCCTGTGATGTTCACTTCATCTAGTGGTTGAGGGGATATTGGACAGGTTTCTCCACAGTAAAGTTACTGCTTCCTTGTCCATAAATCTGTTCTTTGGTAGCAAATCACTAAGCGTAGCCCACCCTCAAAAGAGAGGGGAGGCCAGGTGCAGTGGCTCATGCCTGTAATCCCAGCACTCTGGGATGCCAAGTTGGGTGGATCACGAGGTCAAGAGATGGAGACCATCCCGGCCAACATGGTGAAACCCTGTCTCTACTAAAAATACAGAAATTAGCCAGGCATGGTGGCACGTGCCCATAGTCCCAGCTACTCAGGAGGCTGAGGCAGGAGAATCGCTTGAACCCGGGAAGCAGAGGTTGCAATGAGCCAAGATCACATCACTGCACTCCAGCCTGGTTACAGAGCGAGACTCCATCTCAAAAAAAAAAAAAAAAAAAAGGAGAGGGGAGGAAGGGGGCATTGATTAAGACTCAGCTCCACCTTCTGGCTGGGGATTACCTATGTGTGTTACATTCTTCTGTCAGGAAGTGTCTCTTCTCCGCCATTGAATTATTTACTCATTCATGTATTTATATCAGCATGGACTCCTGTGTCTTTATTTGATTCTCTGTACTATAATCCACCTGATGTTATTTATTTTGTAGCTCATACTGTTCTAGCCTTGGCCACTGGAGCGCTTTTGGGTTGGTGCCCATCCCTCTAACAGGGCCCGCACCTTCTGTTTTTGAGCACTTACTCACTTTCTGCTGTTACAAGATGCCCCGGGCTCATAATGTATTCTCCCTGCCCCAGCCCCAGAATCAGCTGAAGGGTTTTTTTAACTTTGGCTCTGTTTGCCAATTGTTCAATTCAGTTCGGTCAGCCAGCACCTAGAGTGTGTGCCAGGCCCTTCACTGGGCACTGGGTCCAGCCAGTGCTATGCTGATGAGTGTCTGAAAAAGTAAAGCATGCAGGTATAGTATAAAGCTTACTGACCAAAGAATGTGTAGCATATTCTTTACAAATAATAACAAAATATGCAAGACTCTTTATTGCAAATTTATCATAAATTCCATAGAGCCATTGATTCTCACAGAGGATTTTTATTGATTTTTGCCAAACTCTTGTATCCCTAGCCAACTTATGGTAGCAACTGATGAATAAGTTTCCAACCAGATTACTGGTGGATATATTTGTTTACCTTTGTAAGACAAAAGTGAAATGAGAAAGATTTGTGTTGGAACCTCACATGTTCATCAATGACATGAGCACCTTCTTTGCTATCATAGTTTCTGAATACCAGAAGAAACTATTGGATAATAGTTTTTGAATATCAGAAGAAAATTTCCTCCATATCTTTTGTGCTACTCATAAGGTGATGGCTACAGACACAAAACACTTTTAAATCTCATCTGTATTACTAATATTTTATCCAACACCTTCCTAAGAATAGACAAGCAACAAAATGAAAAATCAATCCCTGATTTGTAGCATTTCCTGATTTCTGTGGTGTAAATACTCCCATTAATGCAGAACAGGCAAGCCCCAAAATTGGGGCTTAGCCAGGGAGGGTTCTTGGCTTTGCCCAGGAAAGAATTCAAGGGCAAACCAGCAGTGTGAGACAGCACCTTTTATGGAAGCAGCAGTGCACAGTGGCAGGAGCGGGGCTGCTACTTGCTCAGCAGGGCTACCCCATGGGCAGTGCACCCAGAGTAGCAGCTCAAAGACAATTCTGCAGTCATATTCATATCCACATTTAATTACACAGCAACGAAGGGGTGGTTTATGCAGAAATTTCCAGGAAAAGGGTATTACCTTTCAGGTAGTTGGGTCATTGCCATGGAAAGGGGTGGTATCTTTTGGGTGTTGCCATGACAGTACAAAACTGACATGGCACACTGGTGGGCGTGTCTTATGGAAAGCTGCTTCCACTGCAGCCCTGTTTTAGCTGGTCCTCAATTTGGTCTGGTGTCTGAGCCAAACCTCCAGAATTGAGTCCCACGTCCTACCTCACCATCCTGGCCAATTTCAAGCTTCACTAACACAGAGCCACAGAGAGCTATGTAGCAGCACATCACTCTACAGCACTGCCAACACACAGATGCAGTAGGAAGAATAACCGTAAGAGCACAGATTATCATGAAATATAGTAAAATAATTAGGAGGCTAAGTTTTAAGTATTTATTACTGTTGTTTCTGGTATAATTTAATTGTAAGTATATATAATAATGGCTGTGTTTATCAGCCAGCTCACAGAATTCTCCACATTTACTCATTGGCTCTCATGAGCCAGCACCAACAGGCCCCAGCTCTCCTCTGGCACAGCAGTGAGCCAGCTACAGCCCTGCCTGGGGGGAGACTGCAGTTCTCTGAGTGGCATCCAGGGTGCTGCACATACCCTGTGACTCAAACTTGCATGAAGGAGCCTATAGCATTCCTGGAAAATCCTGTCCACACACAGCCCATGCACCATCTTGGGGATTTTCACACCATCTATTTCTCATTTTCATTTTTTAACTCAGAAAATCTATTCTTCGTTAGCCAATCATCTAAGATCCTTTTGCAAGTATGGAAAGCAAGTGTAAATCACGACTTCAAATGACCTGGAAGCTCCAGGGGCACAGAGTTTGGAGTCGAACAGCATCACCACTTCCAGGCTTCAGGACCTTGGGCAAGTCTCTGAACCTCACTGAGCCTCTGCTCCTAAATGCACAAAATGTGGGTAAAAATGCTTCCCCTACCCCAGAGTTATTCTCGTGATTAGATGAGGCCACATATACGAAGGGCACAGCACAGCCTAGCACCTAGAGCCTTCTCTCCTTGGTGGTTCAAAGCCAAGTGGTAAGAATTAGAGGCCGGGCACGGCAGCTCATGCCAGTAATCCCAGCACTTTGGAAGGCCAAGGCAGGCAGATCATGAGGTCAGGAGATCGAGACCATCCTGGCTAATATGGTGAAACCCTGTCTCTACTAAAAATACAAAAATTAGCCTGGCGTGGTGGTGGGCGCCTGTAGTCCCAGCTACTCGGGAGGCTGAGGCAGGAGAATGGCATGAACCCGGGAGGCAGAGCTTGCAGTGAGCTGAGATTGCGCCACTGCACTCCAGCCTGGGCGACAGAGCGAGACCCCATCTCAAAAAAAAAAAAAAAAATTGCAGACAGCAGAAAACATGACAGATGCTCCAAGGACAAGGTCCACTTCCCCGCCTTGTCCACAGCCTCCAGGGCTTCCTGGAAGAATGCATGGGTCCTGTGGGACTCTGGGCAAACTCCCTTGGCGTTTTAGGGCGTCCTTCTCACCCTGAAGCCTTGACAGGGTCAGAAGCAGATGTTAGTGTAATAACACAAGAAACGAGATCATCCGGAAACAATGGATTTGGAGTTCTCGAGTACGTTACTGGTTGGGTGTTTGTTCAAGCTGATAGAAATTCAGCCGTGGGTGTGGTCCAGGTCGTTGGCAACCTGCTATTTTAGACAGTGTGGGAGAGATCAGGAAGAGCACACGCGGCCTCAGAAATAAACAAAGAAAAAACCACCACGCCACATACCATATGGTCAGAGGCAAAGAAAGAGGAGGAAAGAAAGAAAGAAAGAGAATGAAAGAAAGAAGGCACTAGCAAGTATTTTTTAACTATTTCTAAACCAGACTTGTTGATAATTGACCTTGATCCCAAACTCTATGTACATTCTAATGCGAGCTCAGCCAGGAGCCGATTTTTCAGGAGTCTTTTTTTTATGTTTGTTTATCCTCCTCACTGTTTCCTTGTAGTTACCAGCAGCAATTTCTGAGAAAACCTTGACCTTGCTTATGATAGAGTAGGCCTGTTAAGTAGAGAAGACCGACATTAACCTTCCAACTAAAGCCACCTTAAATCAACATGCTTTCAAAAAACAAACAAACAATGCCGGGCGCTGTGGCTCACGCCTGTAATCCCAGCACTTTGGGAGGCCGAGGCAGGTGGATCATCTGAGGTCAGGAGTTGAAGACCAGCCTGGCCAACATGGTGAAACCCTGTCTCTACTAAAAATACAAAAAATTAGCTGGGCGTGGTGGCGCATGCCTATAATGCCAGCTACTTGGGAGGCTGAGGCAGGAGAATCGCTGGAACGCAGGAGGCAGAGGTTGCAGTGAGCCAAGAGCACACCACTGCACTCCAGCCTGGGTGACAAGAGCGAAATTCCATCTCAATAAATAAATAAATAAATAAATAAATAAATAAATAAATAAAACTTTTTTTTTTTAACTGGAAATGCTGATTGCAGTCTTTGCTGCATTTACAGGTCATGCACCGGCCCCTTTAGAGACCCTCTCATTAGCACTGTGGGGGCTGCAAGTGACAAAACCAGCTCAAACTAGCCTCACAGTACTGAGCAGTTAGTGCAGGGTGCAACGCGAGCCAGGGCTCAAAACCAGCTTCTCTGTTTGTTCATTATGCACAATAGCCAAGAGATGGACACAGCCCAAGTGTCCATGGACAGATGAATGGATAAATAAAATGTGATCTGTCCATGCAATGGAATATTATTCAGCCATGAAAAGGAAGGACATTCTGACACATGCTACAACATGGATGAATCCTAAGGACATTGTGCTAAGTGAAATAAACCCGTCACAAAAGGACAGATGTTGTATGAATCCACTTATATGAGGGACAAAGAGTATTTAAATTCATAGAAATAGAAGGGGAATGGTGGTTACCAGGGGCTCTTAGGAGAGGAGAAGGGAGAGTTATTTAATGAGAATATATTTTCACTTTTGCAAGATGGAAAAGTTCTGGAGATCTGTTTCACAGCAGTTAGACTTTACTTAAAAATACTGAACTGTACACCTAAAATGGTTAAGATGGAGGATTTTGTTATGTTTTTTTTTTACAATGAAGCAAAAACAGACTGGGTGTTGGGGCTCATGTCTGTAATCCCAGCACTTTGGGAGGCTGAGGCAGGAGGATCACTTCAGCCCAGGAGTTTGTGACTAGCCTGCACAACATGGCTAAACCCCGTCTTAACAAAAAATACAAAAATTAGCTGGGCCTTGTGGCCTGCGTCTATAGTCCAAGCTACTTGGGAGGCTGAGGCAGGAGGATCACCTGAGCCCACAGGGTTAGGCTGTAGTGAGCTGTGATTGCACCACTGCACTCCAGCCTGGATGACAGAGTGACCCTGTTTCAAAAAAAATGGAGAAAAGAAAACCACCTTCCCTCTCTCCACGTCTGGGCTGCACCCCTTGGTGCTGGCTACATTTTCAACTCCCCAGGTCTCTGTGGCTAGAGAGTCTGGTGTCCAGCCTGGTCTCCTTGGCTCTGATTGGATCGCATGCCCCACCCCTGGCCAATCACTGTGGCCAGTGAATGTGATTTGTTGCTTAGTCCCACCTACAACAATGGGCCGAGAGAGGGAGGGAGATTTACCCATAGTCTCCAAAAGATGCTGAGTGGGTTCTGGCCTGGCCACTGCAGAAATGTTGCCCTTGAGGCAGGAGACATGCTCACTCCCATTAGAACCTGTGCAGTTAGTTGGCATAAGGCACCCTTACCTTAGAGCCCCGCCCACCGAATGTCCTAGCATGAAAGTGGATTCCTCCACCACAACCAATAATCTCTACATTTGTGTTCCAGAAGGCTGAAGTAAAACGCATTGGAGTTTGCCCGATCTCACCTTCAGCCCATTCATTCAATGAGTACTTATTAAACCCATAGGAAAAGGTCATGGGAATGAGTGAGGCAAGACAGCCCTGAGGATGGGGAGGGACATGATGGATGGAGAAGTCAGTCCAGGGCAGGGGCACAGTGGCTCAGCTTCTGAAATCAAAGAACAGAAAAGAAGGTAGGTGGAGAGGCTGAGATGTTGGCAGTGGAGAGAAATGGGAAACTACACATAAGGTAACAGAGTTCTGGAACTCTGCCCAGACCCACTCCTGAAAACAGATTTCAAGTGGGCCAGTGTCGTTATGAATGCCTGGCCAGGTGTCCCCAGATGTATTAGTCCGTTCTCACACTGCTATAAGGACATACCAGAGACTGTGTAATTTAAAAATGAAGAGGTTTAATTGACTCACAGTTCCCCAGGGCTGGGGAGGCCTCAGAAACTTACAATCATGGCAGAAGGGGAAGCAAACGTGTCCTTCCTCACATGGCGGCAGCAAGGAGAAGGGCAGAGCAAGGGGGTGGGGAAAGCCCATTGTAAAACCATCAGATCTCACAAGAAGTCACTCGTTATCACGACAGCAGCATGGAGGTAACTGCCCCCATGATTCCATTACCTCCCACCAGGTCCCTCCCAGTGCCTCCTAAGGGGATTGTGGGAACTACAGTTCAAGATGAGATTTGGGTGGGGCACAGCCAAACCATATATCACCAGGTGATCGGAGTTTGGTGCCAGATTTCCTAGAACAGTCCTCGCTGACTCCAAGAAAGCCTTGGGGGGAATGCATAGGATCCCTGAGCAGCTGTAGACAGACTGCAGCTTGGAGATTAGGATCCTGAGTGAGCGGAGAGACCTCCTCTTCAATAAAACCCAGCTGAAGTTCTAGGAAGTGCTGTCTGCTGGAGCTCTGATTTTGGAAGCATTCTGTCCTTTTCCTCATTGTGTGTGTCTGAGCTCATCTTGTCTCTGGGCTACAGAAGGAGAACCGTGAGCCCTGGGAAAATAGGGATGAGTTCTTGCCTAGGAAGCAAACCTTTGAATTTAGCTCTACCTGGAAAGCGTTGTTTGTGCCAAGAGGATTGGGAGACAGAGGAGGGGAGAGAGAAAGAAAGAGAGGAGGGATAGGGCATCAGATCTTGATCCCAGTTCCCTGTCCACCACTGCCTGTGCTGGGTAAATCCCTTAACCTCTCCAAGCCTCACTTCTAACATAGGAATAAGGAGAACCCTCACACAAAGGGTCATGATGAGGAATCAATAAGCTCAGTGCAATAAGTGATAGTGCTCATCAATGCCACCTTCAACCACTAGGCACCAGGGAGAAACCACCACTAAAGTATTAATCCATGGCAAAAGCCAGGTGTCAGCACCACTCCACGTTTGCTCATCCACGGTTAGATGGATTTTGACATGCTCTCCACAGAAAGTAGCTGTAGCATCTTCCCCGGGGCCTCTGCCAGAATCAGGTGTGCTGGTGTGGAAAAGCAAAGGCTAATCAGACAGTCAGCGTCCCTGCAATCCCAGAGCTCTGAACTTTGAGGGATAGAGGGACCCACAGTGTGGACAGAAAGAGAAAAGGCTGTGGAGTCCCAGGGAGCTGGACTGGAATCTCAGTGATTGGCTTGTCTGTTATTTTGACCAACATTTGAGGACCTACTAGGTATGTGCCAAGCATTTATTCTAGGGGCTGAAGATACAGTGGTAAGAAAGGTAGATGAAAAGTCCCTAATCCCTTAGAGGGGACATTCTCTTGGCTCAGCAGATCAATACCACATCTATGGTGTTCAGAGTCCCTTGTTCTTGCCCGGCCTGTGTCCTCCGAGTGTTGATATCGCAGACTGTTGAGTGTATTAAATGAGTTAATGAAGGTGACTCTTTCGGCAGGACGCCTGGGTAACGCACGCACTCACTCAATGGTGGTGTGATCGTGTGCCGTGTGGTCCAGGCAAGGACCCCCATCCCAAACTTGAGGAGAGTCCAAGAAGGCTTCCTGGGGGAAGTGACTCATTGTTTTTTTTGTTTGTTTATTTTTGAGACAGAGTCTCATTCCGTCGCCCAGGATGGAGTGCAGTGGTGCTATCACAGCTCACTGCAGCCTCTACTTCCTGGGCTCAGGTGATCCTCACCTCAGCCTCTCAAGTAGCTGGGACCACAGGCATAGGCCATAAGGCCCAGCTAATTTTTGAATTTTTGGTGAGGCAGGGTTTTGCCATGTTGCCCAGGCTGGTTTTGAACTCCTGAACTCAAGCTAGCTAGACTCCCACTTTGGCCTCCCAAAGTGTTGGGATTACAGTTGTGCGCCACCATGCCTGACCGGAAGTGACTCATAAACCAAGACCTTGGGCAGCAATGCTATGGCTGGGACAATGAAATGGAGACCATCCCAGCTGGTCATAACCTCCCCTGACCCTTGTCTGCCCCTGCAGGTCTCCTTCCCATGGATGAGGGGCCCAGCACCATGGCCAGGGCCACAGCCACCTCGTGGCACACAGCAGCCAAACCAGGCCCTCCCACCGCCACATATCCCCTTCCACCAAGGCGTCCAGCCAGCACCGATGCAGAGGAGCTGGTCCCAGGCCTTCCCCAGACCCACTGTGGTCCTGCCGGCCTCCCACAGGCGGCCTGTGAGCGCCAGCAAGGAGATGTTCTCGTTCGTGGTGGACGACGCCCGCAAGCCCTCCGTCATCAAGCAAGGTATGCGTCAGGGCTGCCATCGGTGGCTTGGGGGTGGTTCACGGCCATGTGGATGGGTCTTGGCTTTGGTTTACTTTCTGATTCTAAAAGTAGAACATGTTCAATTGTAAAAAATAAAAATAAATTCAGGTTAAGCAGAAAGTAAGAAAACAGTTAAAAATCAGCCGTAATCCTTATCCCCAGGGTCTCCCTGTTGACTCTGTGCTGCATATCCCTCCAGTCTCTGTGCTGTGTCTGTATACACACACCAGGGCACCTGCAGTGAGTGTTGCCTCTGTGCTGTGTCCGTATACACACACCAGGGCACCTGCAGTGGGTGTTGCCTCTGTGTGTGTGTACATATGAGTGTGTCACGGGATCATGTCAACACACTTTGACTCAGTTGTGCAAAAATATTAGTAATTGCAATCCCCTTTGCCCCCAACAGCCCTAGGAGTTTTTAAAATATTTTACCACCATTTTACAGGTCAGAGGAGACTGACACTTATCAAGGAAAATGACTTCTCCTGAGGAAGTGTATTCAGTCCCATCTAATCTAACGTTTTTCGGTCCCATTTAAGGCTGGTGAGCTCGGTGACAGCCCACTCACAGCCTGGTCATTCTGGGACACACACAACCGTCAGGGTGTCCTTCCTTCCCCACTACCCCCTTGAAAGCCTCATGGCACTTGGGGAGGAAACTTCCCATCTGTCACTGTCCTCTTGGCCTCAGCAGCCTCACCAGCAGAAGAGCTGGTCAGTTTAGTCCCCAGGCATGGTTCCCAGAGTTCCTCCCTAGCCTCTGGCATCAAGGTCCCATTCTCTGTCCTCTTTGTCCCAGCCCCAGGCCCTTCTGAGTCCCCAGGTATCTCCCAGAGGCTTCCATATCTTTTTCCAGTCTTGCTCAAGACCATTCACATAGTCACCTTCTTCAGTCACTAAAATAATTATTATTGTGACATATGCAAGCTGAAGAGTAAAGGCAATGTGTCTCCACGGTTTACATCATCACCATCACATACCTACCACCCACATTGAGAAATGACTCAGCCATTTTCCCCCAACATTTTAATATGAACTTTTTGTTGTTGTTGTTGTTGGACGGAGTCTCCCTCTGTCGCCCAGGCTGGAGTGCAGTGGCAGGATTTCGGCAGTGGCACCATCTCAGTGCACTGCAAGCTCTGCCTTCCGGGTTCACACCATTCTCCTGCCTCAGCCTCCCGAGTAGCTGGAACTACAGGCACCCGCCACCACACCCGGCTAATTTTTTGTTTTTGTATTTTTAGTAGAGACGGGGTTTCACCATGTTAGCCAGGATGGTCTCGATCTCCCGACCTTGTGATCTGCCCACCTCGGCCTCCCAAAGTGCTGGGATTACAGACGTGAGCCACCGCGCCTGGCCTTAATATGAACATTTTTTAAACATACAGCAAAGTAAAAATAATTTTACAATGACCCCCTCCCCACCTAAATCTACCATTAACATTTTACTATACTCTTTTTTTTTTTTTTTTTTTTTGAGACAGAGTCTCACTCTGTTGCCCAGGCTGGAGTTCACCTTCTGGGTTCAAGCGATTCTCCTGCCTCAGCCTTCCAAGTAGCTGGGATTACAGGCACACACCACCATGCCCAGCTAATTTTTGTATTTTTAGTAGAGACGAGGTTTTGCCATGTTGGCCAGGCTGGTCTCAAACTCCTGACCTCAAATGATCTGCCCACCTTGGCCTCCCAAAGTGCTGGGATTACAGGCGTGAGCCACCACACCTGGCCCATTTTGCTATAGTCTTATTGTATATCTATCAATCATTTTGTGAATTCATTAATTCATCTTAATTTTGGATACATTTTAAAATAAGTTTCCTACAGCTGTGGACTTCCCCCTAAACATTATACCATTAACTGGAGTTAATGGAGCACGTATACCATTAACTGGAGTTCAACAGTTTTTGTCTTTTTGTGTAAAATTAACATACAGTGTGTATTAGTTACCAATTTATAACCAATTACTCTAACATATAGCACCTAAAACAAACCAAAACCCTGTGCATTATCTTACACAGTTTCTGGGGGTCAGGCATTTGGGAGTAGCTTAGCAGGATGGCTGTGGTTCAGGGACTCTCAGGAGGTTGCATTAAGCTTTTGACGAGAGCTGCGGTCCTCCGAAGGCCTGCCTGGGGCTGGAGGACACATCTCCTGGGTAGTTCACTCACATCCGTGTGTGAAGAGGCCTCAGTTCCTCACTAGTGACAGCAGGAAGCCTCAGTTCTTCACCACTACTACCTCTCCTAGGCTGCTTGAGTCTCCTCATGAAATGGCTGCCAGCTTCCTCCAAAAGAGTGGTCCTAGAGAGAAAAGCAGCAGCCACATGTCTCTTAAGATCCAGCCTCAGGAGTCAAACTCCATCATTTCTCCAGTAGCCTTGGTTACATAGATAAGCTCTGTTATGGCTGAATTGTGTTCTCTCAAAATTTATATGTTGAAGTCCTAATCCCCAGTACCACAGAACCTAACTGTATTGAGAGAGTGCCTTTCTTCCTTCCTTCTTTTCTTTTCTTTTTTTCTTTCTTTTTGAAACTGAGTCTCACTCTGTCACCCAGGCTGGAGTGCAGTGGCATGATCTTGACTCACTAAAACCTCTGCCTCCCAGGTTCAAGTGATTCTCCTGCCTCAGCCTCCCAAGTAGCTGGGATTACAGGCACCCACTACCAGGCCTGGCTAATTTTTGTGAGTTTTTTTTTTCTTTTTTTTTTTTTTTGAGATGGTCTCGCTCTGTCGCCCAGGCTGGAGTGCAGTGGCGCAATCTTGGCTTATAGCAAGCTCCGCCTCCCAGGTTCATGCCATTCTCCTGCCTCAGCCTCCCGAGTGCCTGGGACTACAGGCGCCCACCACCACGCCCGGCTAATTTTTTGTATTTTTAGTACCGATGAGTTTTCACCATGTTAGCCAGGCTGGTCTCAAACTCCTGACCTCAGGTGATCCACCCGCCTTTAAAGAGGTAATTAAGTTAAAATGAGGTAGTTAGCGTGGGCCCTAATCCAATCTGACTGTTGTCCTTGTGAGAGGAGGCGATTAGGACACAAGTGACACCAGAGGAAAGACCATGTGAGGACATAGTGAGAAGGTGGCCGTCTGCAAACCAAGGAGAGAGGCCTCAGGAGAAGCCACCCGGCCAAGCCACCTTGATCTTCCAACCTCTAAAACTTGAAAAAATAAATTGGTGCAGTGGCTCACCCCTGTAATCCCAGCAGTTTGGGAGGCTGAGGCAGGAGGATCCCTTGAAGATAGGAGTTCAAGACCAGCTGGGGAAATATAGCAAGACCCCATCTCTATTTTTAAAAGAAAAAATTAAAAATTTAATAAAGGAAAATTAATTTCTGTTATTGAGCCCCCTAGTCTGTGGTATTTTGTTATGGCAACCTGAGCATATTAATACAAGCTTCATCCAGCATTGGAGGTGACTATATAGGGGCATGAATACAGGGACAAGAATCACCAGGGTCATCTTGGAGACTGGCTGCCACTAAATGAAATGCACAGATCTCGTGTGAACACTCACTACGTTTTGACAATTGTATACACCTGTGTAACCCAAACCCCTGTCAAGAACATCACCATCACCCCAGGAAGCTCCCTCAGGTCCCTTCCAAGTCAGTTCCCAACCCCTTCCCCTAGAGGTAACTACTCTTCCAAATTCTTTTTCCACCATGGATTAGAGCTTCCTGTTCTAGATTCTCAAATACATGGAATCATGTCATGTATGTTTTTCATGTGAGGCTTTTTTCACTCTGCATATTTCTGAGATTCATCCATTTTGCTGTATGTCTTACAAGTTGTTCCTTGTGGCCAGGCACGGTGGCTCACACCTGTAATCCCAGCACTTTGGGAGGCCAAGGAGGGCGAATCACAAAGTCAGGAGCCTGAGATCAGCCTGATCAACATGGTGAAACCCCATCTCTACTAAAAATACAAAAATTAGCTGGGTGTGGTGGCGCACACCTGTAATCCCAGCTATTCAGGAGGCTGAGGCAGGAGAATTGCTTGAACCCGGGAGGCAGAGGTTGCAGTGAGCCGAGAGTGTGCCACTGTACTCCATCAGCCTGGGCGACAGAGTGAGACTCTACCTCAAAAAACACACAAACAAAAAAAGTTGTTTCTTGTTATCATTGAGTCACATTCCATGAATGTATCACAGATTTCTCTTTATCCATTCGTCCATTGGTAGACACAGGTGCTGTTTCTTTCTTTTTTCACTCAGTCTTTGATGAGTAGATTTCTCCACCTGTTTCTCCAGTGCCATGTTGAACTTGGGAAGTGAGTGAGCCATGAATGGTCCGAAGGCTTTGAGGCCCTCAGATCTGCCTGGGCGTCTCCACTGCAGCCTCCCACCGGTGTGTCATCTGGGTTGGGAAGGCACCATGATGTCTGCTCCCAAACTTCCACCGCATTCCCCTGATGCGGAGAGGGGCTTGCATCTTCCTGTAGTGAGGAGTTCCCCTGTGTCAGACCCGGGCCTCTCTGCTCCAGGCTCAGGAGAACACTGCCGGCTCCGGGCCTCCAGGTTGGCTCTTCATTGAAAGCACCCATTTTTGAGGAATCTGAGGAAGACCTTTCCTCTCTTACCAAAGCTGGACTCTTCGAACAAAAGTGTTTTGCCTTTAGACCATTGCTTTGCTTTCGATTTGAAAAATTCTATTTGGAAACGCAAAGCCAAGGACTTATTTATTCTAGGTTAGGGTTTCTCAATCTTGGCACTGCTGACATTTGGGGCCAGATAATTGTTTGTTGTGGGGCTGTCCCGTGCATTGATTTTGAGACAGAGGCTCACTCTGTAACCCAGGCTGGAGTGCAGTGGTACAATCTTGGCTCAGTGCAACCTCTACCTCCCGGGTTCGAGCGATTCTCCTGCCTCAGCCTCCCAAGTAGCTAGGATTCAGGCACCTGCCACCACACCTGGCTAATTTTTGTATTTTTAGAAGAGGTGGAGTTTCACCATGTTGGCCAGGCTGGTCTTAAACTCCTGTCCTCAAGTGATCTGCCTGCCTCAGCCTTCCAGAGTGCTGGGATTACAGGTGTGAGCCACCAGGCCTGGTCCGGCCTGTGCATTGTTGAGTGTTTAGCAACATCCCTGGCTTCTACCCACTCGATGCTCTCAGCAGTTCTCCCCCACTCAAGCTGTGATACTCAAAATTGTCCCAAGATGTTACCAAATGTCACCTGAGGGGCAGAATCACCCTGGTCAAGGCCCCCGTCTTGGTGGTGCTCGCCCTTCTCCTCAAACAGGCAGTAAGGCCGCAGCTCTAAGGCCGAATCTTAATGGCAAAGCTCATACAGGTGAGGGAGGAAGAATTAGAATGGAGAATGGAAATGCGTGGGGTGATTTTTAAAGATACCATCCTGATTTATATATACTGTAAGTAATGGAATAATAATGAGATTGTTTGACCCCAACACTGGTATCCTACTTTTTAAAATGTAACACTATATCATGAAGGTCAATACATTTACTGCATAATGGTTATGAGTACAGGCTCTGGGTCAGACAAACTTGAGTTCAAATCTTGACTCTATCACTCACCAGCTGTAGGACCTTCGGCAAGTACTTGACATCCCTGTGCCTCAGTTCCCTCACTTACAAAATACGATATGAATGCCATGTCACTAGTTGTTTATGCTGTATTTTTATTGTTGTATTGTTATTTTTTATTGGGTTTTTAAGACGTATTTTTGGCCAGGCATAGTGGCTCCCATCTGGAATCCCAGCACTTTGGGAGGCTGAGACAGGAGGATCTCTTAAGCTTAGAGGTTTGAGACCAGCTTGGATAACATAACAAGATCCTGTCTCTACAAAAAATTAAAAATTAGCCAAGCACGGTAGCATGCACCTGTAGTTACAACTACTTGGGAGCCTGAAGTGGGAAGATCAATGGAGCCCAGGAGGACAAGGCTGCAGTGACCCATGATCATGCTACTGCACTCTAGCCTGGGTGACAGAGCAAGACCCTGTCTGTCTGTCTCTCTCTCTCTCTCTCTCTAAATATATATATATATATATACACACACACACACACACACACATATATATTTTCAATCCACAGTTGGTTAACTCCACAAATGTGGAACCCACACATATGGGGGGCCAGCTGTATCTATTTCTTGTTATAAATCCCAATATCACAGAACCAGATATAAATAAGGCTTTGAGGGCCATACAGTCTGTGTTGTAACTACTCAACTCTGTGTTTGTGGCACAAAAGCAGCCATAGATGATACATACATGAGTAACTGTGGCCACATTCCAATAAAACTGTACTTTCAGTCATAGGCTGGATTCAGCCCCAGGGCTGTAGTTTGCCAATCCCTGCTCTGCCTAACGTTTCATTTACTCCTCACAGTAGCCCTTTATGATAGAGACTATTCATGCCCCTAAATAATATGTGTGGAAACTAAGGCTGAAAGAGATTAAATGACCTGCCCGAGAGATTAAACGATCTGCCCAAGATCGCCGGCTCTTCTGTGGCATAGGAGAAAGATCTGGAAAGAGACACATCACATTGGGTAACAGCACAGTTAGCAAAGGAAGAAGGAAGGAGGTGGCCCTTTCTCTTTCTAGTACTTCTGTGATGCTTTCACTGCTTTTCAGTGAACACACACACCACTTTGTAATTTTTTTTTTTTTTTTTTGAGACGGAGTCTCGCTCTGTCGCCCAGGCTGGAGTGTAGTGGCGCAATCTCGGCTCACTGCAAGCTCCGCCTCCCAGGTTCACACCATTCTCCTGCCTCAGCCTCCCGAGTAGCTGGGACTACAGGCGCCCGCCACCACGCCCGACTAATTTTTTGTATTTTTAGTAGAGATGGGGTTTCACCGTGTTAGCCAGGATGGTCTCAATCTCCTGACCGCGTGATCCACCCGCCTTGGCCTCCCAAAGTGCTGGGATTACAGGTGTGAGCCGCTGTGCCCAGCCTGTAATTTTTAAATTACATAAAATGTCAATCTCTGGGGGGAAACAAACAGGAAGGCTAATGTGAACATCTTCTTCAGGCCTCAGGGAAACTAATGATGTCTTTTGTGCTCTCTGCTGATCTCACGCCTTAGTGTGGACCAATGCCATGAAACTGTCGGAAAAATCAGTGGCCGAGGGGATTCCTGGGGCAGCTCCCCCCGTGGAGATTTATGTGGAGGAGGACTTGGCCCAGCAGGACAAGGTGAGGGAGGGGTCTGGGGAAGGGTGGAGCTGCAGCAGCGAGCGCACTGCAGAGGGACTTGCCGATGCCTGTTCTCTGTGGCCCAGGAGTACCCTTATCCTGCTTCCAAGAAACCACCTCTTATTCCCCAAGACATTCAACCAAATGTTTTATTCTAAATTATGACCTCCACAACCACTGTTTATTAAGCATCTACTGTGAGCTGGACTGTGTCCTGTGTACTTAACATTCATTCACTCATTTAATCTTTGCTGTCTTCAAAATAGGTTTTTTATCACCATCACTTAACAATGAGGAAACTGGAGCTCAGAGAAGTTAAGTAACTTGCCCAAGGTTGCACAGTACAAGGGGCAGAATTGAGATTCACACCCAGGTCTGGTTAACTTCCCTAGTAGGAGGAAGTGAGAGCTGAGGTCAGAGATGACTAAGCAAATGAGAAAGACTTGTTAAAGAACCAGAGAGGTTTAGGGAGTGAGACAGGAAGAGAGGTCAAAACAGATAAATTGAAGCAAACTCGGGAAGGATGGATCCAGGTTGATTTTGCCTCACTTAGCCACAACCTGAAAATTATATTATGATCGACTACTTTTGCACCAACCTAATACTAAAAGCAATGATCCAACAATGCCTTGCTTCCCCTAAAGATCAGGGCTGACCTTGCAGCAATTCTCAGAGTCTGTAAGGAGCAGAACCACCTGGAGCGCTTGCCACACTCGGGAGTGACAAGTCCAGGAGTCTGCAGCAATGGTGAGGAAGGTGGGAAGTCAGGTTTGGATGCTCTGTCAGTTACCCACTGCTGTAAACAAGCCAGCCCAAAACTTAGTGGCTTAAAACAGCAATTTATTTCCCACAAATCTTGGAAGGTTCTCCTGCCAGTGTCTTCTGCCTCACTCAGGCAACTGCAGTCAATCCGTGGCGTGACAGGGGCTGATGGTCTCAGAAGGCCTCATTCCCATGTCTGGGACCTTGGTTGGGACACCTGGAATTAGTTTTTTTGCTTGTTTTTGTTTTTTTAGTTTCTTCCCACAGACAGATTTTTTTTTTTTAAGTTTTTATAGAGTTTTTATTAGTTTTCTTTTTTTAATTTTTCCATAATTTATTGAGATATAGGTGGTATTTGGTTACATGAGTAAACTAGCACAGCCAATATGGAAAACAGCATGGAGATGCCTTAAAGAACTAAAAACAGAACCACCATTTGATCCGGCAATCCCACCACTGGGTATATACCCAGAGGAAAAACAGTCATTATTCGAAAAAGATACTTGCACATGCCTGTTTATAGCAGCACAATTCACAATTGCAAAATCACGGAACCAATCCAAATGCCCATCAATCAATGAGTGGATAAAGAAACTGTGGTATATATATTCAATGGAATACTATGCAGCCATAAAAAGGAATGAATTAACAGCATTTGCAGTGACCTGGATGAGATTGGAGACTATTATCCTAAGTGAAGTAACTCGGGAATGGAAAACCAAACGTCGTATGTTCTCACTGATATGTGAGAGCTAAGCTATGAGGATGCAAAGGCATAAGAGTGATACAGTGGACTTTGGAGATTTAGGGGGAAGAGTGGGAGCAGGGCGAGGGATAAAAGTCTACAAATACGATGCAGTGTATACTGCTCGGGTGATAGGTGTACCAAAATCTCACCACTAAAAATCACCACTAAAGGACACTTGGAATTGTGAGCCCTCTCTGCACGTGGTTTTTCATCCTGGGCTTCTTCATAGCAGTACAGTGGCCTCTGGGTTTCCAGAGGGCCAGGACAGAAGCTGTACAGCCCCTTAAGAACTTGCTTGGAGACCACCCAGTATCATGTCTATCACTTTTTCTTGGTCAAAGCAGATCACAGGGCCAGCCTAGATTCAGGGGCTGGGGAAAATAGACTCCACTGCTTGATGGCAGAAGCTGCAAAGTTATTTGTAGCCATTTTTAATCCACCACAGTTGTTAAGCTGGAAATAGGATCCAACCACATTTCTAAATTTTTACTATTTATGAAATATTTATGCCCTGGCTTGTCAGGACTCCTTCAAGTGCAAGTGGCAATAAACAAATTGATTTAAGAAAAAATAGGCTGGGCTCAGTGGCTCACGCCTGTAATCCCAGCACTTTGGGAGGCCAAGCAGGAGGATCACTTGAGCCCAGGAGTTCAAGCCCAGCCTGGGCAACATAGTAGGACTCGATTTCTGCAAAAAAAAAAAAAAAAAAAAAAAAAACAGACAACAACAACAAAAAAACGAGCCACACGTAGTGGAACTTGCCTATAGTCCCAGCTACTAGGGAGGCTGAGGTGGGAGAATCACTTGAGCCCAGGGGATCAAGGCTGCAGTAAGCTGTGATTGCACCACTGTGCTCCAGCCTGGGTGACAGAGCAAGACCCCGTCTCAAAAAAAAAAAAAAAAAAAAAAAAAAAAGAAAGAAAGAAAGAAAGAAAGCATTTATTGTCTTATCTTACTGGAAAATGTAAAGGCCAACCAACTTCAGGCATGACTGGATCCAGGAGCTTGAATGATCAGCTTCCTCTCCCCCGCTATCAGTTTCTCCACTGTTTCCTTCATAGTTTTGCTTTCTGCAGCAGGCTGGCTTCTTATGTTGGAAAACATGACTGCAGACAAACTGAAGTCTGTAAGCTTAAAGTTTATGATCCAAAAGGAAGCAAGAGCTTCTTCCTCTTTTAAGTAATACCTGAAATCTCTGAGAAAATGCCAATTGACCAGGCTGGGTCACATGCACAATGGCAGGTGGAACAGGAAGGATCAGGGCACATAACTGACCCTCCTACCAAGACCATGTGGAAGGGTCGGGGGTGCTCCCTCAAGGGAGTCACAGGGTCCTCACCAGAAAGGCAGGAATCATAGCTGTGCACCATAAGCTGCAGGCTTCTCTATACTTCAGTGCCCAGCACGAGCGTGGCGTACAGTAGATGCTCAATACATGTTTGTTCTGTGGATATTGAACAAACACCTGGCTAGAAATGGAGCCCTCGGGTAACTCATATTGGATAAGGCAAGGGGCTGCCCCAGAGCACGGACTCTGAGGCTGTCCTTTGAAATGTTGCCACAAGCACTCACAGGGACCCAACGACAGACCCTGGGGCAGCAGTTGGGCTCCATCATGACCAAAACCCTGTGGTTCCCCAGGTTAGCAAAAGCTAGAAGGTCGAGCTCCCCAGGCAATGAGCTGGTCTAGAAACTGCCCACCCACTTCCTTCCAACCAGTGGAAAATTGCATGGAGAGCAGTTTCCTCTCAAAATAACTGACCAGGAACTCTGAGCTGCCTATGAATCACGTCGGGGAATTTTTGTTCTCAGTCTTCCTGATATTTTATTGATGAGTTCTGGTGAGAAGTTTGGGGGATTTTTTTTCCCCCTTTTTTGGGAAACCTAACAAATTCTTCGGCTACAGTGCTTTTTCTTTTGGCGAGATGGGGGACTGGGTTAATGATACCTGTGGGTACAGCCTGCCAAGCCCAAAGTTTTTTCCAGCCTGAAATTTACAAGAGCCTACATACATAAATCGCCATTCCCCTCTCATTTATTTTTCATGACGCAGTTACCTGGAATAAATTTTTATGTGAATAATCAAAAGAGCCAGGGAATAACGGAAGAGAGGAAAGGGGAAAAGCTATTTCAGAATGTATTAAATTTGTAAAGTTAAATAGCCCCGTTATAGTCAGAATGTGGTTGAATAGAGTCATTTCCTTAATTACCTTTCCTTGGTCCCTAGATGTTAGACTGAGGCCTGGTAAGTTGGTTCCTAAAAATATTATAAATAAACTTTTTGGCAACAAAAATTCCCAAGTGGGATGGTGGTTCTTCATATGAAAGTATAATTTTAGGGGAAAGGAAAGTTTCTGTCCCTCTAAGGTATACACATGCATTATAGGAGTCTATGTGCAAGTAATCATTTTAACCAAACTTTCGTCTCTATGAGTTTCCAAGTGACAGAGAGAGCCTCAAAGTCTGCCTTTTCTCTGCCTGCCTGCCCTTACTTTCCCAAAAGAATTACGCTATAATTTTCCTACCTTTTTTTGAGACAGTTCGCTCTTGTTGCCCAGGCTAGAGTGCAATGGCATGGTCTTGGCTCACTGCAACCTCTGCCTTCCAGGTTCAAGCGCTTCTCCTGTCTCAGCCTCCCAAGTAGCTGGGATTACAGGTGCTCGCCACCACACCCAGCTAATTTTTGTATTTTTAGTAGAGGTGGGATTTCGCCATGTTGGCCAGGCTGGTCTTGAACTCCTGGACCTCAGGCGATCCACCCACCTTGGCCTCCCAAAGTGCTAGGATTACAGGCGTGAGCCACTGCACCCAGCCCCTACTTTTTTTTTAATGGGCTCAGCCTCACACCTAGGCCCACACCCAGTAAGCTTCCCATCTGATCTCTACCCAGGATGAAATAATTCTGCTGCTGGGAAAAGAGGTCAGCCGTCTCTCAGATTATGAAATTGAATCCAAATACAAAGACGTCGTAATAGCAAACCTGCAGGATGAAGTGGCTGAGCTGAGTCAGAAGGTGTCGGAGACCACCACCTCCAGGCAGAATGAGAGGGAGATTTCGCAGAAGTGTCAGGTTCTGGATGAAGACATCGATGCCAAACAGAAAGAGATCCAGAGCTTGAAAAGCCAGGTAGGCAGAGCCTGAGAGGTACAGCATAGCTCTCAGGCCAAGGCCCGGGAGGCCCCAGGACCACCAACCAAGGTTGAGCCACCCAGAGTTAGGGAACGCGTGGTCAGTGGAGCATGCTGGTTAAGAACACAAATCCACAAGACTGGGAGATTCGGCAGTTTCCTAGCATGGTAAGAATAAGATCAGCCTTTGTTCAGCACTGGCCATGTGCAAGAACTAGTGCAAAGCACTTTAGATTAGCTTATTTAAACCTCACAATCCTCTGACACATCCATTCTACAGATGAAGGGTCTACGGCAGGCCCAGGCCAGGCGTGGTGGCTCACACCTGTAATCTGGCACTTTGGGAGGCTGAGGCAGGCGGATCACTTGAGGTCAGGAGTTTGAGACCAGCCTGGCCAATATGGTGAAACCCCGTCTCTATTAAAAATACAAAAATTAGCCAGGCGTGGTGGTGCATGCCTGTAATCCCAACTACTCGGGAGGCTGAGGCTGAACCTGGGAGGCAGAGGTTAGAGTGAACTGAGATTGTGCCACTGCACTTCAGCCTGGGTGACAGAGTGAGACCCTGTCTCAAAAAGAAAGAAAGAAAAAAGTCTAAGACAGGCCCAGAGACACCCAAGAACTGCTTACAGCTTGCACAGCATGTGAGAGGTGGCGGTGCAATCTGAACTCAGGTCCGCCTTCTCGCAGACCCCATGTTCTCACCTCCATTTCCTATTTCCCCGCAATGCTGTCACTTTAGTAACCACGTCTCACCCAAATCCAGCCCCAGCCAGTGAGAGCTATGGGAAGTTAGCTAAGTGGGGAGAAGGAACCGCCCAGTGTTCCAAACACACAGGCCTTCACCAAACCCTGAAGGCAGTTAGTTACTGGTTCACTTATAGGGAATTTCATCAAACAAAAATTCTTCACCTGGAATTTCTGAATTTATCGGTCATGTATGTTTCTCTTGAAACTTGATTCAAATTCCTTTTTTTTTTTTTTACTTTAAAATTGGTCAGTGACGGCCAGGCACGGTGGCTCACGCCTGTAATCCCAGCACTTCAGGAGGCTGAGGCGGGCAGATCACGAGGTCAGGAGATCAAGACCATCCTGGCTAACACAGTGTAACCCCGACTCTACTAAAAATACAAAAAATTAGCCGGGTGTGGTGGCGGGCGCCTGTAGTCCCAGCTGCTCGGGAGGCAGTAGAATGGTGTGAACCCGGGAGGCAGAGCTTGCAGTGAGCCAAGATCACGCCACTGCACTCCAGCCTGGGCGACAGAGTGAGACTCCGTCTCAAAAAACCAAAATTGGTCAGTGATATTGTGTATCAGTCAACAAATTTGTTAAAAGAGTAATGGGCCACTGGTGAATTTCACCCTCAATGCATCATGCTGGTTAAACTGTGGACATGCCTGGGGCCTCTGTTCACCGATTCACTGCTTTTGGCCTCTCCCTTCTGTACCCAATTCAGGGTGCACAGTTTCAGCCCTGGAAAAAGCCTAGGTTAGACATGGTGAACCTAGAAGAGTCTTTCCAGGACTATAAACTCCACAAGGGCAAGGGCTGGGCCTAGTTACCTTCCAGAATAGGACAGTGTCTGTTCATTCATTCATTCATCCACTCATTCATTCATTCAAATGTTTGTTGAGTGACTAGCCAGTGCCAGGCCCTCTTTTGGGCTCTGGGAATTCGGCAGAGAACAAGGTTGACCTGATCCTTGTCTTCTTACAGTTGTGTTCCAATGAGGGGGACAGAGTAGACAAGAAAACAGACAAATATATGCCCTAATATTGAGGCAGTGATCCTCCTTCAGACCTGTTTTTGAAAGTGCAATGAAAGGAGCTGGTCCTATAGGAAATACTGCTGCAGACAGCTGCCTGGACATGTCTCTAACTCATTGAGGAGCCTCTTTCTCTTCTCATCTGAGCCCAGTTTTGCAACCAGATCTCCATCTTTTTCAGTAACTCCCCCATTTCAGAGCTTTCCTGCACTAAGTGAAGTGTCTTGTCCAGGTACAAGGTTAAGGATGAGTAACTGTCTCATCTCTTTGAGTCTGTGTCCACATTTTGGGTATTGTTTAAAGTGCTCACATTATCTGGAAACTTGTCTTTCACCAAGAAATTATCTAGAAATAATTACTCTGTAGCCGGGCGTGGTGGCTCACGCCTGTAATCCCAGCACTTTGGGAGGCCAAGGTGGGCAGATCACCTGAGGTCAGGAGTTCGAGACCAGCTTGGCCAACATGGCGAAAACCGTCTCTACTAAAAATACAAAAATTAGCCAGGCGTGATGAGGCGGGCCTGTAATCCCAGCTACTTGGGAGGCTGAGGCAGGAGAATCACTTGAACTTGGGAGGTAGAGGTTGTAGTGAGCTGAGATCATGCCACTGCACTTTAGCCTGGGCAACAGAGCGAGACTCTCTCTCAAAAAAAAAAAAAAGAATTACTCTGACTTATTATACTCCTCCCCCCACTTTGATCTTGGCTCATAATTGAAAGATGATATTTTATAACAAACATCTCTGAGCTAAAGGATGCAGTTGGTCTGAATCCAAATCAAGTTTCATCTGCTCACATTTTAGTCTCTTAAATATTCTGTTGCCAACAGAACATTCAAGCAGACATACAAGCCACATGGCAGGTTGATTTATTGTTCTGATTACTTTATTCTCCTGGGTCTCCTGAAAGTGTGTGCATAACGATTTGCTCTCAAAGCCCTTCGATCTGATACAATACCCCAAGACAATGCGTACCGCCATGCGGCCTGCACTGCCTGTGCTAATTAGAAGCTGAATTAGTATCTTGAAGCAATCAGTCTTCCTAGCACTATTAACTTTCTTATGACCCAGTGCCCATTTTATTACACAGTATAATAGGCACTAAACACCTGGGGATTTATGCCAATTATAGACAATATGGATATTTATTTTGGTCATGAAGTTGATGAAGATGTTTAAAGACTACTTGGAGTTTTCCCACAGTCTGATATCCTAAAGCTCTGGTACTTAGATTGAAACATTTCGTATCTGTCAGACAGCACTGGAGTCTGGGGGATGTATTTTCCCATCCCTTCTGGAAGTTTCTCTCTGTGTTGTGCCTCTGGTATACAAACAAAAGTATTAAGCTGAGAAGAGCTGTAACTTTAAAAAAAAAAAATTCCAAGTGCCTTTTTATGGGAGAGTTGCATGTCCCCACAGAAAACAGGAAGAGGTGAAATAATTTTTTTCACTCCAAGTTTCCAAAGCGGAGACCTGCACAAGTGTGGCCTTGGAGAGGATTGGGACATTGCAGCCCGTGTCCCTCCATCTTCTAGTGAGCACCCCTTCTCCAGTGTCTCAGATGCCCCAAGGAAAATGTGACTGGTGCACGAAATGGGCCGTAGAAATTGTGAAACCTTGATCCTTCTGTTAATTCTACCACCGTGTCATAGCCACAAGGTTTTCAGGGACAGACACTAAAAACAGACTATGAGCGCCACCTGGTGGTCAGATGCAGGGCACACCGTGTCTGCATTGTCGGGGTCCCCCCACTCCCACCCTGTCATATCTTATGATATGCCTGCAACACGATGTCATGATTCACAGGGATTCTTGCACTCCTCTTAATAACGATCACACTGGTGTTTAAGTGAGCCTAGGCGAGGCTTACAAATGCACACAAAAATATTATCAATCTACCTTCCTGGAGACAGGCAAGAGAAGCAGAAGCTAAAATGCACCGTAGAGTAATCAGAGCTAGTATCTATGTGGGGAGCCAGGCATGGTCTGAGTGGTCTGAGTACTCTTACATGTACTAACTTATTAAAATGCTTTCAACAACCCTGAAATTACGACTGTCACTGCACTTACAGAATTAACAAGTGGGACAGAATTGATGTCCTCCCTACCTTCACACAGAGATGGATTTTGCAGACGGCATTCTGGCTCCTGAGTCCCTACCATGCTCCACGGCCTCAGGCTCTTAATGCTGGTTCCTAGAGCCACGTGGAAAGAACTGGAGGCAGGCAACTAAAGCCTGGATTTGGATCGTAACTCTACCACCGACTGACCCGTGCAATCCCAAGCAAGCAACCTCACCCCTCTGAGTCTTGATTTCCTCACTTGCAAAATGGGAGCTGATATGGTTTGGCTGTGTCCCCACCAAATCTCAACTTGAACTGTACCGCAGAAATCCCACATGTTGTGGGAGGGACCCAGGGGGAGGTAATTGAATCATGGAGGCCAGTATTTCCTGTGCTGTTCTCATTATAGTGAATAAGTCTCACGAGATCTGATGGTTTTATCAGGGGTTTCCGCTTTTGCTTCCTCCTCATTTTCTCTTGCTGCCGCCATGTAAGAAGTGCTTTTCGCCTCCCCCCATGATTCTGAGGCCTCCCCGGCCATGTGGAACTGTAAGTCCAATTAAATCTCTTTTTCTTCCCCATATGGCTTTATCAGCAGTGTGAAAACAGACTAATACAGTAAATTGGTACCAATAGAGTGGGGCATTGCTGAAAAGATACCTGAAAATGTGGAAGCAACTTTGGAACTGAGTAACAGGCAGAGATTGGAACAGTTTGGAGGGCTCAGAAGAAGACAGGAAAATGTGGGAAAGTTTGGAACTTTCTAGAGACTTGCTGAATGGCTTTGACAAAAAGCCTGATAGCAATATGGACAATAAGGGCCAGGCTGAGGTGGTCTCAGATGGAGATGAGGAACTTGTTGGGAACTGGAGCAAAGGTGACTCTTGTTATGTTTTAGCAAAGAGAATGGCGGCATTTCGCCCCTGCCCTAAAGATTTGTGGAACTTTGAACTTGAGAGAGATACTTTAGTGTATCCAGCAGAAGAAATTTCTAAGCAGCAAAGCATTCAAAAGGTGACTTGGGTGCTATGAAAAACATTCCATTTTAAAAGGGAAACAGCATAAAAGTTCAGAAAATTTGCAGCCTGATGATGGAGGAGAAAAGAAAAAACCATTTTCTCAGGGAGAAATTCAAGCCAGCTGCAGAAATTTGCATAAGTACCAAGGAGACTAATGTTAATCCCCAAGGCCATGGGGAAAATGTCTCCAGGACATGTCAGAGACCTTCACAGCAGCCCCTCCCATCACAGGCCCAGAGGCCCAGGAGGAAAAAGTGGTTTTGTGGGTCAGGCCCAGGGTCCCCATGCTGTGTGCAGCCTAGGGACTTGGTGCCCTGTATCCTACCCCCTCCAGCCATGGCTAAAAGGGGCCAACATAGAGCTCGGGCTGTGGCTTCAGAGGGTGGAAGCCCCAAGCCTTCACAGCTTCCACATGGTGTTGAGCCTGCAGGTGCACAGAAGTCAAGAATTGAGGTTTGGGAACCTCTGCTTAGATTTCAGAAGATGTACGGAAACGCCTGGATGCCCATGCAGAAGTTTGCTGTGGGGTCAGGGCCCTCACGGAGAACCTTTGCTAGGGCAGTACAGAAGGGAAATGTGGGGTCAGAGCCCCCACACAGAGTCCCTACTGGGGCACTGCCTAGTGGAGCTGTGAGAAGAGGGCCCCCATCCTCCAGACCCCAGAATGGTAGAGCCACCAATGACTTGAATCGTGCTCCTGGAAAAGCCGCAGACACTCAACGCCAGCCTGTGAAAGCAGCTGGGAGAGAGGCTGTACCCTGCAAAGCCACAGGGGCAAAGCTGCCCAAGACCATGGGAACCCACCTCTTGCATTAGCATAATCTGGATGTGAGACCTGGAGTCAAAAGATCATTTTGGAGCTTTAAAGTTTGACTGCCCTGCTGGATTTCAGACTTGCATGGGCCCTGTAACCCCTTTGTTTTGGCCAATTTCTCCCATTTGGAATGGCTGTATTTACCCAATACCTGTACCCCCATTGTACCTAGGAAGTAACTAGCTTGCTTTTGATTTTGCAGGCTCATAGGCGGGAAGGACTTGCCTGGTCGCAGATGAGACTTTGACTTTTGGGTTAATGCTGAAATGAGTTAAGACTTTGGGGGACTATTGGGAAGGCATGGTTGGTTTTGAAATGTGAGGACATGAGATTTGGAGGGGCCAGGGGCAGAATGATATGGTTTGGCTGTGTCCCCACCAAATCTCAACTTGAATTGTATCTCCCAGAGTTCCCACATATTGTAGGAGGGACACAGGGAGAGGTAATTGAATCATGGGGGCTGGTCTTTCCCATGCTGTTCTCGTTATAGGGAGTAAGTTTCACAAGATCTGATGGGTTTATCAGGGG